>NW_015557063.1:353644-369397 GCF_001515605.1 Sinocyclocheilus anshuiensis | reverse complement strand
GTTAAAGGTAGGCGTGGTTGACTCTTAACTTTTATAAAGAATATCTCTTTGGATTTGAGACTTTAGTTTCTACCTGTTTGTTCGATCGGTTGAAGATTAGGGGATTGTTCTGGAAATTGTCCTATTAAAGCGGTTATAATTTTGCCAAAAGCATTTGGTGTTAATACAGACAAAGAAATTAGCTATATACTTCACCTTTAAAAAACCTGCCTTGTCTAACTAGAAGAAAAAAAGTTACAGCTGCATTGCATATACTGGGTGGATTGGTCTATAAAAAGTTCCGGCCAAATAAAAAAAAAAAAAAAAATGTAAAAAAAAATTTTTTTTAAATGTTTTCCCTTGAGGTCTCCAGCAGGTCTGCCCATTCCATCGGTGTGGGCTTCACTCTGTGATCTTTGCCTCCAATCTGAGAATCGTGCCACCTCCGCTTACCAACTGCCACACAGATAAGGCTGCTTTGGCAACCGCACCAGCCTGGTCTGGCAAGTGCTCTGACGTACCCAAAGAAAAGAGAAACATGGGGGCTGAGGAAGAGTTGAAGATGGAGTAGGTGGTAGGGTGGAGGAGTTGAAGATGGAGTAGGTGGTAGGGTGAAGCTGGGAGATGTTAGACAGGGTATGAGTGGATTAGGCCGACATTTAGCCAAGGACCCGCCATGCCCCGCCACGAGCCAGCCTGATGCACTGCAGTGATTACAAAAAGACAACATATTGTGCTGCACAGCAAGGTCTGTGAAGAAAGTAGAACCGGCGCGAGCACAAGCAGCAATAAATAATGCATTTCAAAACAGGTCTCTTGCTTTCATTCAAATTGGTACAGTGTAGGTCATGGGCCTGATTGGACATGCAGGATTATTGATCGCTCAGTGCTGGGAATTGCTTGCACTGACGAACAGGATACTTTTCAAACACGGTAAATGTGGCGGCAGGAGGCATGGCGTGCTCCAAAACCAAGGTTAAAACCAGCCAGACACTTTTATCAACTGAAAAACAGCAAGATGAGAGCTGGACTCTGGGCCAACAAAACTGGTACAGACTGTATTTGCACAAGCTCCTGTGAAAAGAGTGCAATCAGTCCTTGCTAGAACCTCTTAAATTATTAAAGTAAACTGTATGGCCTATATTTCATCTCCTTCAAACTGTAGTGACCACACAAGACTATGACAAACCCAGCATCACAGGCTGCATACTCTTTCCCAACCTAATTTCCCCCCAGTATCAACAAGTCAATAGCACGAGGAAGTAAAATTGTTCAAATATGCTGATATTTCAATCAGTAAACACTATTTCTGGTAGGGCTGCACGATAAATCGCATGCGATATTTAACGCACATCTTGTCAGGAAGCCGGTTCTGTAGTCAGCGGTAAATCTCCATCACCTGCGCGCTTTCACATTGAGCAGCATTTACTACACCGAGCTGTTATTCACTGACGAGCTGCGCAAAAATTCGCACGAATATGATGTGAAAGCCCGCAGGTGATGGAGATTTACCGCTGATTACAGAACCGGCTTTACTGATAAGATGCGAGTTAAATATCGCATGCGATTTATTGTGCAGCCCTAATTTCTGGTCAGCCTTTTGACTGCAAATCAAACTCAAACACATGCAAGCAGTCTGATTCTTAACAAGGAAGGTCACTGGAAGCATGACATTTTATCCAGGATGCAGACAGACAAGCATGAAAGACAGAGAGCAAGTCTGATCAATATCCATCAGACTCAGAGCAGATGCCCTTACACATCTATACACATCAAAAAACAAATTAAACAAATACATGAGACAAAGTCTCCGCCATACCCAAATACTGCAGGTGAAGCACATCGGAGCAAGCAACTTGCTGATGCCGATTCATAATCCGTTCACTTCAGTCTTTCCCTTTCGAAGTGCGAGACCACGGTCCTGCCTTGAAAGACCGATTAAAACACGAACCAATAGCATTCTAGCGCAAGCTATGAAGGTACATTTTATTGGTTGGCCCTACTGAACGAACACGCCCCCTCAATGAACGAGTCGGTGGTTTTGTATCTGAACGAGACTCGGAGCTTTACTGATCGAGACATTCGTTACATATTATAGCTGTATTTTGTATATAGCTAGAATAAAATAAACATAGCATTTGATAAAATAGAGGGAATATATATATATATATATATATATATATATATATATATATATGTGTGTGTATGTATGTATGTATGTATGTGTGTGTGTGTGTGTGTGTTTTATTGTCATTTGTAGAGAAACCCTTACGATGCATAAACACTATTTCTGGTGTCAGATTTAACACATTTAAATGCATGACATAATACAAATGACAATAATAGTTGCTTGTGAACGAGTCGGTGTTTCGAATCGGTTGAGTGAATGATTCAGGGATTCAATTACAATACACAAAAGCATAACTTAACTCCATCTACTGGCGTAACGTAACCCTACTGATTTATATACAGATCATTATCAGTGCGAGTACTGCAGAAAGGGTCACAGGAGATTCAAAAGCTTAGAATCACCGGAATTAATCTTTTTAGTTAAGGACTCAAAAGATTCGAAACATTGAGAAGAATCAAAATTCAATCCACCACCACCTGTGTTTATTTAAATGCGTATTGACATTTAATTGTGAATACATGTTTATATGACAAGGAGAGCAAGGAAATAGCTCAAGATAACAACATAAAAAACTTATTTGACCTGGAAACACAACAGTGTTAAGTTAAAAACGAGGTCCGGCCTACTTCTTATGACCAACTAAAACACAAATAATAAAACGTTACATAATATAATAACTTCATAATTACACACAAACCTTAAGCTCTCACCTTAGTCATTACTTCGTCCTCGATATTAAAGAGGAGAAGATGTAAAAAAAAAAAAACCGTAACAAATGAATAAATAATGAAAGCTGATGGCAGTCCTAATATGAAATGAACTAACATATGCGTAAATGTCCTATGGGACCATTTATGCATCTAACCTTTACATATATCCACATTTAAATATCAAGTGCTGCTCACGGTCTTTGAAAGCAACTGTGAAACAACTTATTTGCAAGCTGGAATCACACAATGAAGTCCAATGCAATCTGCTTTAAGTGTTCTCGCAACAGTTGTCGAGCACGAGAAAGATTGTGCAGATGTAACTTACGTTAACGGAACTCAAGATGACAGGTACAGATTGACACAGATCCGCGCTAAAAACGAGCCTTACCTTCAGCACGGGTCCGGAGATCCGACATAGTTCTCTGAACGGGCGGCATCTGTCCACCTGTCAAACTGAACGCATAAAACTCCGCGTTGCGTTTCTCTCTTCACCCGTCTACAGATTTTAAGCGCCGGTGGCCGTCACCAAAGTAGCGTTCCCCCACTTCCCGTGACCGGAAACCATTTATTTAGCGTTAGCATTCATGTTGTTGTTGATGAACACCGATAGTTCCGCCCTCATAAACACACTCCAGCATCAGCGCGCGGAGCTGAACGCCAAATCTCCCCAGCATGCGCAAGAATCGAGAAGCGGTTGGAACGCTGGAAGTGAGCGAGCTCTGCCGCTTCATAAATTGGACCGTACCAACTAAGAGCGCAGAGGGGGGCCTCGTCGCAATATATCGCATACAGTCTGGTCGTTCACACTCTGAAAAACATAAATTTCTTATAGAAACAATATTTCTGTATGGCCAAATAAAATCAGGTCTCCAGATATACAAAGTATTATTTGTACTCTGCTAAATAAAAACTATACCAAAATATTTTCCCCTAATATGATAAAAGATCTGCTGGAGATTCCCTCGCTGCGGTTACTCTCATTGTTTCGAAGGGGGATTGCATTGCAGAGACAATGACATCCCACTATTTCTTTATTTTAGGCCCTGAAGCAATCACAACTCTGCAATTGCCTCTCATCTTACACTTCAGCCGGAAAACATTATGACTTTGCTGATATGCTGAGGGTTTGCTCTTAACAAGCCACATGTTGATCGACGAAATTCTCCATTCCTGTTTCACGTTCCTCTTCTTCAGGCCAACTGCAATTAATATTGCTGTTATTATAATTAGACAAATGAATAAAATAAAAGAACATCATTTAGATGGTCACGACTGATTTTTTTTAATGGACATATTGACATATTTTCGGCCTTTATTTTGTAACAGCATAAGTCTGAATACTGCACGCACACATTAATTTTGTATGTTATCTTAATATCTTTCATTGTATTGTATTAATAATATAAGATATATGAAATTGTAACCCACAAATAATAACATTTCTTATTTCCAAAGCTTTTTGGGTTTTCTCTCATCCACCCGCCTGCACGGGGATTTGGCTCTACTGGAGCTCAGGTTGCCTAGCAACAGTGACAAGATGCCTGAATCTTTGATTATGTGCGCGGCGCTTTTATCTTTGAGCACATATCAGTCGAAATAATGACTCATCCTCTCAATACACACACAGACACGCGCTCTCTCATTCGCAGACAGATATAAATAGATCAATCTTTTTATTTGAATTCTGTTGAACACACATGAATGTCCAGCCTTGTTCCCACCCTCCATCTGTGCTGATAAAAAATGATCAGACGAACATCTGGTATAAGAGCTGCATATAATAGCCTATCTAAAAATATCTAAACATTTGTATTAACACTGTACATTTACATAAATTATAAAAAATAAAATAATCTAAAAGGAACCCAAATGCAACTTCCCATTTCAAAATTTCTCTTCTTAAATTGATATTTCACCTGAAAATTAAAAGTTCGCCATTATGTACTTCCCCTTTAATTTCTAAAATGTAATGTGTATCTTCAGAAGGCTTAGAATAGAGCATGAGCTATATAGACGACTCTTATTACTTCAAATATGTTACGTTTATAATGCTTTTACATCCTTTTTGAGTAAATGATGACAGAATTGTCATTTTGGAGTGACATATTTGTTGTGGGATCCTGTTTAGTTCATATGCATATTATTTGTTTATTTGGCTAAATTCCATAATTGTAAATTCTCAGGAAATAAATAATGCTTTTATTATTAAATAGCAAAACAAACACACACACACACACACACACACACACAAAGCTATTCAGACTGCACCGGCATGTATCATCTTTCATGTCTTTGTGTAATATTGTTTATTTCCCCTAGCATATTGTTTATATATTTGTAATTCAATAAAAAAAAAAATACTGTTCAATGCATCAAAACATCATGGCTCATTCATATCTCCTGCATGCACAAAAGTTCAATCCTTCTTGCTATAAAGCCACAGTGACGTCTCACTCTCCACTAAAAAGGGCCTAGAATCTTCTGCGCTCCAAGCAGTGGTCAGAGGCCATCTCTGTGATAAATGAGCCGGCTGCTCCATCAGAACACTCAGGCCACACAAGATCTGCACTCGCTGCAGGCTACGAGTGTGATCTACACTTATTGACAGATTAGACTCACTGCATGTGGTTGGGACCATGAAATATTCAACAATGCCTATGAATGTATTTATAAGTAGCATGTTGATTCTTTTGGTAAGAATATTTGCGATTGAGACTATAGGATTAAATGGATGGCATGAAAATGAGTTAAAAATGGAGTAGACTAATAAAATAATAGGTTGTGTTTCAGACTAAAGAGTCAGGCTGAAAGGGTCATGAAGAGTAGCTACAGCAACACCTGTCAGTCAACAATCGGATGGCACCATCTGTCTTGGGCAGCGCTGGCAGCCTATCAGCCGATATGATCAGAAAGGCCCCTTAGAATTGATGGATCTGCTAACAATAGCTGAGGATTCTGGGACGCTATAGCATGGGTAAAAAAAAAGACAGTGGGCTTAATAGATATTGACTGAGGAATCTAATCAAAACGTGGACACCCTGCATGTTTATTTTGCTCATAAACTTTGTTTGTCTGAACATATTGCACAGGGACATTTATGGGTCCAAAAGAGACTGTCTAGATAAAATAAAGCAAATAAATATATTTTATATCATAAATGTACAGTCATTAAATTGCTTATGTGCTGGCCAATATTGCTGTAGTCTTGGAGTTAAAATTATTACCTTTAAAAAGTGGCAACCTGCAACTGTTAAAGCTTCTACTTGAAAAAAAGGTTAAAAATTAGTTTTGTTGGTATAAATTAATTTATTTAGGTTGATTCAGTTATGTTAGTGCACTTGAGGAAACAATCTGATCTGTAGATTGTTGCAATTCATTGATCAGTAAGATCGGACTCTGCCCCCTGCTGGACTATCAGTGAAACCCTCGCATTTTGATTTGCCTGGGAAACCTTTTCAATTATAGTAATATTAAACCATATTTATCACTTCTTTATCAGTCATACAATTCTCCATAATCCTTTTAGGATTAGCCACAGGTTATGAATTTCACTGTTAAGCTCTGAAGTTCATTTATTTTGTTAGTCGAACCATATGTATAAATCACCTGAAATACTCCATTTAATCATGGGATTAAGCCAAATTAATTCCTTAAATCTCTGTAAACAACATGGAATTATATTAATCTTCATTGTTCTTTATATGATGGGATGGTTGGGTCAATCATCTCCATGACTCATGGTGATCATTGACTTACTATTTATAAATCATGCATAAATATTGCTTTCTTGGAGACTATTATTTTCCAAATTGCTTGGTGTGATGGTGGTGACAGCAGTGCCGGGAACAGAGATCATTATAAAAACTGAATTTAAGAAATTGTACACATAATTGATATATTTTAAGTTTTTAGAAAATGTGCAAAGTGGAATTTCCTTGATTTTAACACTTAGTTATTATTATAGAGGAGAACTTAAAAAAGTTAAACTGGTCAAAATTAACTTTTCCACACTCTCAAACAATTAAAGAGACTAATAATAATAATAATAATAAAATAAATAATAAAAAATAAAGCTGTTACAATATATCCTTTAAACCTACTGTAGATTTAAAAAAATAAAATAAAAGCAGTTGTTCTTTCAGATCAATCTAGTGGAAAAGTTACCCTAATTGAAGAATCCTCCATAAATAAGAGACCTTAGAAACTAAACGATTTAGTCAAGTATATGTTCTTATGTCAGTGTCCTTTGTTGATCCTGGAGCAACATTCCGATCAAACAATCATATGCCAAACCTGACTGCTAACCACAACCAGCCTGACTGGTTCATTAGCTTTGTTGTTTCATACCAACAAGGATGTTGATCCAGGAACATTAAGAACAGACACGATCAGCCTTGAGCCCTGATCACTCACAAGCTCTGACGTGACATCATTTAGTGAAAGATCTGCCTGAGAGCCGGAGCTCACAAAACTGCCACTGATTTTACAGAGAAGCAGGGGTGTGATTTAAAAACCCTGAAATGGAAGCAATAGAGATGCATTATAGCATTTATGAGGGTGGATTTAAATTATCATTGGCAGAGCTGCTTTAGATGAGCTCTCCAGGTCATGGTTCGCCACAGTCTTGTGATTTTGAGGAAATTGAAAAAGCCCCGGAATAAAACAGACGCCGCCGTCTGAGTATATTGGCATGTGGCTGGAAACAGATGGTTTGTTGAACGTCAAAGTGAAATGTAGCCCAATATTCATCAGGCTCCAGCAAATCACTGGATGCATATACACGCAGGATGATTTGCAGCCTCTAAATTATGCTGAGTCTTTGTGTTAAGCCGTTTGGTTCTTCTCATGCTACTGTTTAAAATGCAAAGAGCATCTGATGTGACTGCATGTTTAACCCCGATAACTCCTTTAGGGGAGTGGCTGAGAGAAGAACCGACAGATCGGCATGATAAATGAGAAGGTACAAAGAGGCCATTGCCAGAGGTTTGTCTGTTCTTTGCCATGATTTTGAAATGAAACTTTGTCATTTTGTGATTCTTCAGAAAGAATATGGAGTTAAAAAACTGTAATCAGCACTTAAGACCCATGAAAAGGTTCGAGGAGTGCAGTTTCCTTTCCTGTGTTGTTGTATTTCATAATGAAAGAGGAAGTTTGGGTGGGATGTATTGTCTTTGAAATATCCTTAAATCACAGCCACATACCATAATTTATTCAGTTGCATACATACACTACGGTTCAAAAGAATTTATTTATATATTTATTAAAGAATACTTTTATTCAGTATTAAATTAATCAAACGTGACATAATTTTAATTAGAAAACTTTCGATTCATCAAAGAATCCTGAACACACACACACACACACACACACACACACACACACACAAATAGCAGCAACTGTTTTCAACATTTTGATAATAATGAAAAAGCACCAAATCAGCATATTAGAATGATTTCTGAAGGATCATGTGACACTGAAGAATGTGATGAAAATTCAGCCTTACCATCACAGGAATAAATTAAATTATGAAATATATTAAGATAGAAAACAGTTATTTTAAATTGTAATATTTCACACTATTAAATTATTATTATTATTATTATTTATATATATATTTTTTACTGTATGATCAAATAAATACAACCTTGGTGAGAATAAGAGACTTTCAAAAATCTTACAACCCAAAACATTTGAATGTCAGTGTACCTCGATCTAGAAAGTAAAATAAATAAATACATAAATACTTTTTGTCAACATACACGAACAAATAGATGACTTCATTACTAACAGTCACGCATGAAAATCCACAAACCTTTAACGTGAAAAAAAATTAAAAATGAAAAATCTTTGAAAAGAGGAAATCTGGCAGTTTTGTTTTTAGTAAGAATGCTCACTTAAAAAAAAAGATCCTTTCTCTAGTACAGACTATGCAAACAGAAAGTGACAATCTGCCTTAGGGCTTAGTTCCAATTAATGTATAATATATTCCATTTTCATCAACTGTGATGCAAGGTGTGAGTAAAGGCCAATTGAGCTCGCCGGCACGCAATATGGCTCGGTCCACTTCTGCAGGGCCATTGTATTCACAGAGCAGCTGCAGTGCTACCTGCAGCCCCACTGGAGGGCAGATGTGTGCAAATACCAGCCAATGAGAGTTGAACTCCATTTCCCCTCATGCTCAAGCACAGCATGCAGCTGCAGTGCAAGAAACTGATGCATTGAGAACCACAGCAGCTAATTAAATAGAAAAACTCTCTCCATCTTAACAAGCAATCATAAAATATTTACCAGAACTTCTAGCTGGTGAAACCCCTACAGGACAAATCAATGCCCCTCTCAAATCATATGTATGTAAAATTCTGTCTCAACAAACATAGCAAGTTATTTACTAACCCTCAAGTCAAACCTGTGTAACTTTCTTTCTACCATGGAACTTTGTGCGTATTTTTGTCCATACAATGAAAGCCAATAATGTTTTATACAGGTTTGGAAAATGAGTACAAGTGAATGATGAAAGAAATGTTTTTTTTTTTTTAAACCTAAAGGTTGCAAAGAACGTTTGTTTACAAATCTTCGGTCTATGAGTCCAGGTTATTCACAGGAAAAAAGAAAAATCTATGGCATGATAAATTATTAAAAAGACTATCAGTTTCTTCATGGTCCGTTTTCTCAGTAACCATGGCAAGGCCTCATGCATTATTAACATGTACAGGAACACTGGTGGTGAAGCTGATGGTAACTCACAGATCAACCTCTTTCCGGATCTGTTTGCTGTGCCTGGGTTCAGGGGAATCATGGAACCAAACTGGGGCTCATTATTTCCATCCACCAATGAAACTGAGGGATTAAAATCACCTTTTTGGACCATGTAAGTCGACGCAATGGAGGAGGCTTTGTTGACACCGGAGGATGGAAAGAGGCAGAAGAGGGTGAGATTCCGGGTGGCCTCAGGGAACAGCGGGCGGGTTTTGAAAGAGATGTTTAAGGATGAAGGGCCGTCAGATTCCTTGGATTCAGACTGCACCAGTAGCTCCGAGGCGGACCGGACAAGCACTCCATCCACCAGCGGGGAGGCGAACGGCCACCTGTGTAGATTCTTGGGGTCGGAGTTGGATGACAGTGGAAGTGAGCCTGATGACTTGCTGATGTTTGCAGGAGGAAGAGACAAAGTGTTGAGAACCAAAAGAGTGAATATCCTCAGTAAAAATGGGACGGTTCGAGGAGTCAAGCACAAAGTCAGTGCTGGCCAAATACTCTTTAATAACTTGGCTAAAAACAATGGGGTAAGTCACTGAGGGTCAGTTTTTACATCTAAAATCTTTAATACTTGACAGTGGATGTCAATACACATCAGAATGTATTG
Source organism: Sinocyclocheilus anshuiensis (assembly GCF_001515605.1). Taxonomy (NCBI): domain Eukaryota; kingdom Metazoa; phylum Chordata; class Actinopteri; order Cypriniformes; family Cyprinidae; genus Sinocyclocheilus; species Sinocyclocheilus anshuiensis. The sequence goes on along the minus strand of NW_015557063.1, from coordinate 359,214 downwards.
ACTGTGATGAAAAACTGACATTAACATTATCAGAATTTCTTTAATACTGACAGCTGCTCAGAAGCTTTGTGTCCTTAACAGGGTCAGAGCCTCTTTCCTCAGCTGCTATTGGTTACAAAGCCTGATCTCTTCTCTCAGGCTTTGGCCAGACAAACGAGCTGTCCCGCTGAGCAAGATCACTGCACGATTAAAGATTAATGATGCATTTCTTTAAGTGTTTTGGTTAAGCTAATCATCTTGATGTATTCTCAGGACCTCTGCTTTGAGGCTGAGCACTGAAAAAGTTGCTGACAGCTTTTGCCTGATATCAGATGTAATTCTACACCTTTTTTTTTAACAGAGGGTAAATAGAGATTAGACGGACCAATAAAAACTACTACATATAAGGTCATTATTTCAATAATGTAATACATGATCAAACAACTACGGAGCCCATAAAGGGCAAGGAGATTGAAACAGTTCAAAGTTTCTTCCCAGCAAACCAAATGATGCTTTGCTATTTTTTTTGTATGCTATGAAAATCTTATTTCTGATGTAAAAAGAGTTAATTTTTAAAAAAGTGTTTTAGAATAGTTTTTCTTGGTTATACAAACGTTAAAGGAATATACCATTTTATTATTTCGCAGACATTATGGGAATGTTCCGAAACAAGTTACATTAAAAAGTCATTAGACACATCTAAGTGAAACATTTCAGAAAAAAATGTTCCATGAATTATTATAAATAAAAAAAATTTGTGCAAACATTTTTAGGACATTATTTAAGACCAGATAAATTTGAACCAATGTTCTATTAATGTTACTGGAAGAATGTTAGTTCATAACTTCGAGAGAACTTTGCCAGAACATTAGTCAAAGTTCAGTCAATGCAATCACCATTACCTGTTAGCTGGGTAGCTGCAAAAATGCCAGTTCTGAGAACAGTTCAAATGGTCCCAAAGTGTCTGTTCAATACACTGTATTTTCTGCTCCCACAACACTGAATCATTTGTTTATCCAAGATGGCTAAACAGGAAAAGCCATCACCACCTTTGTCAGCATGGTTCAGAATGTCAATATAGCAATTATATAAACTTTTTATGAGCTGCTATATGATATATCAGAAAAGGATGTTGAGAATCATTAGTCTGACGATAAGTGCACAATAATTGCATTACTGCAGGATTTATTGGCACTTCATACTTAAATCTTAACAGCTGACTCATGTTGGTTTATAATGCTACAGTATTTGCACTAGGTTTTCAGTCGTGTTCTTATTGGAATTTGAGGATTTGTACAATTTTCCTCAACTAGAAACATTTATAGGTTTCTTGTAAGACCACGTCAACCAAACCATTACATAACTAAATGCTACAGTTGCAGGTCATTCTCTAGTCTCACTTCAAAATGTGTGAAGGTTGAGTCTATTTTTGTTCTTTGCAAAGAAAAACACTTTCACACTTCATGAGAGCTGCTCTTCTAAGAAAGAATGCTGAAGGTCAATCTCAAGAACAGTGACTCACAAAATCAATAGATGCTGTCTCATGTTACCTGCAAAAGCTGCTGCAAACCTTGTACAGACTTAGAAAGCTAAAAATATAGTTTTATTTTGCTTTTTAATTACAGTTAAACCTGTGCTTTTGAGATTACGGATATTGAACTGATTTTTTTTTTCCTGAATGTTTTGTTGCTAGTTCTTTTGCTTACTCTTGGATGCAAGCGAGATGTGTTATGGTTAGATTGAGTCCTGTGAAAGAGAGCCTCTCTCATCTAATGGCAGACTTCTATGTTTTCTTTGGCCCTCTCAGCCAGAACTGACTCCAGAGTTCGGGCGAATTGTAATCTACACCACCAGTTTTCGAGTGGTCAGGACTACATTTGAGCGATGTGAGCTGGTCCGAAAGATCTTTCAGAACCACAGGGTGAAGTTCATAGAGAAGAACATTGCTTTGGACAGTGAATATGGGAAGGAACTGGAGACACGCTGCAAGCGAGTGGGTGAACCTCCCTCACTGCCTGTGGTCTTCATTGATGGACACTACCTAGGGGTCAGTGGTCAATCTATTGCTCCACAGCTGTTTCAAAATTCATGCCATATTGAATGTCATTATGCTAGTTTATGCTAAATCTGAACAATGATTTGACCATTTTGTACATTCAGGGTGCAGAGAAAATACTTGCAATGAATGAATTAGGGGAGTTTCAGGATCTCCTCAACAAAATAGAGGTAAATATGGATATTTTAAGGTTTCAACAGGAGCTTTTTGCAGCAATGCCAGAAGAACCATTTTGGGTGAACAGCTCCTAAAAGAAACTTTTTTTTCTTAGTGTGAAAAACATTTTAATCAGAGCCCTTTTCCACTATAAAGACCTTTTAGAGCCTGGAAAGGTTCCATAGGTGTTAAAGTTTCTTAATTGAATTATAAATGTCAAAGAACATTAATTTTTAAGTGCAGTATAAGCCAATAGTCTACATAAAAACGTTTTTACCTATTGGATTCAATTGCTAAAGTAAAGACAAATTCAAATCTGGTTTATTGTCATAGTTTATTCTGTAAATGAAAACACAACCATTTACGAGAGGAAATGTTTATTATTACAGTTCAGTATAGATCTTTACACATAGACTACATTATATATCAGTGATTAATGTTATGTACATGTTATGCATTTTGCAGGCACAATTTGCTACATAGTGATTTCTCAAACATAGTGAATGTCAACAATTTCAACACAATCTTATGGCAAATTTGTAACTATTTTAAGTTTTGGCAAATTCATATGAATTCATAAAATCTCATACGGTTTAGGGGTGGACCTTAATGCTTATTATTTTTCTAAAAATCGTCCGTTTTTGTATGATTCACATTGTATACATTCATATGAAATCGCCACTATGTAAAATAGTTACGTCATCCTGTGAGATCGGGTTGACAATTTACAGGTTGGGTCCCATCAATAATTGCAAATGCTTTCTAAAAAAAAATATATATATATAATTACAAGTACTACTAATAGCAAGCAAGCTTAAATTATTATTGTGTATTTACATAAACAGTGTGCAGAACAGCCCAAAATAATAGCTAGAGTCAAGCTTGCATTTGTCTTAAAAAAATAAAATAAAAAATAAAGCATCACTCAGATTGTATCTCAAAGATAATCTGCACACGGGTCAGGTATATCCTTCAAATCCACTCACATTTTTCTCTGTCTCTCTGTCTGATGGTAGAGGGTTCAGCACCCCAACACATGCCAGACGTGTGGGGGATTTGCCTTTGTCCCGTGCCCTATGTGCCATGGCAGCAAAATGTCTGTGTTTCGCAACTGCTTCACCGACTCCTTCAAAGCCCTGAAGTGCACAGCGTGCAACGAGAACGGTCTCCAGCCCTGCTCCAGCTGTTCTCACTAAGGTCCTCTTCAAGTGCCTGCAAACCCCTTCCCAGCACCACCTCCACCCTCATAAACCATGTATAAAACAAGAGACGCAGAAAGAACTGCTATTTGTGAATAAACCGTTTTTTTTTTATTTAGAAAACTCAATTAAATGTCTACAGATGTAGTTTTTACCATATTTCTTATTTGATGATGATTATTTATTATAGCATTAGGCTTTTTGTCACATGCCAACAGATGTCTGGCAACATTACGGACAGCATGGACATTGTCTGTCACTGTAAATAAAAATAACATTAAAATGAATTAACTATTAGTTCAGAAGAGACATATCTTCCGAACCCTATGATCCCAGCATGAGACAAAATTCAAAGCATTATCTGATAAACATCAAAATGGGTGACCTACTGAGAAAAAAAAAAAAGAAGGCCATAGGACAAAACCCCAAATAAGTAAGATTTTTAATAATAATACTTAATATTATTGTTGTTGTTTTTAATATATAATAATACAACATTTAATAAATAATTAAATATTATTTTGAAAATAAATTAATATTAGTTTCACTATTTTCCAGCCAGTTAGGGATGTTTAGCTACGTACGTTATATTTAATAATTCATTGAAAGAAGATGACCTGTCTGTATACGAATGATATCACTTTTCAGTTCAGTTACAGGGTTGATTAAACAAGGCTTCAAATCAATTAATAATTAAAAGAAGTTTAAATGAATTGCATTGCAATGATACAAAATAATCACATAAATACACTTGAGGTTGACAGAAATCCTTCTCAAACAGCCGGACTGATATGGAAGTGTGTCTCTGTGCTTTCATAGCCCTGTACAATGCTGCTTGATTCTGGGTCTACAAGGCAGCATCGTAAAGAGGCTCAAAGCTCAGAGTAAATCATCTGTGCATGATGTCTACTGAGGGTACATAATAACACCACTGGATGTCTCAAAATCTAGCGAGCAGCAGCAGCATTTTTTTTTCTGGACATCATTGCAAAATGCCTCATAATGCTGTCTAGGTAGTCAGCTCGTTAGGTTTTCCAGACGCAGCCAGTGTCACATTAAGGTTAGATAAATGACAACAATGAAAGGTAAATTAACCAATAAATATATATAGTGTAATGCTTCAATGATTGCGGAATTAATAGAGGTGGCGGACGTGGCCATCAAGACAAGGCCGATAGCGCCCCCTATTGGTGTTTTTGCTATGACAAACATCAATAACAATAGGAAAATTCACACGAATATCAAATATCGACAGTCTATAAACAATTCAAAAGGCCTGGCATTCAGACACACACGGGATATATATTACGGTTAAACTCAAGCAATAATAAAAAACTATATTGAGGTATTTTAGATAACATCCGATATGAAATATCCGATACATTGTGAGCAAAACACAAATGTATCGTGTTTGACTATTTACAAACAAAAAGCTCATTTAAAAAAGCGCGCGACGTATAAACTCCAGATTTCAATGAACCTCCGCAGAATCAGTGATTTATTTTGATATACAAGCATGTCAACGACAATGTCCATTTTTCTACAATCTGTCGAGTAAATCTTCGTCATCAGGTCAAAAGAAAAAACACACTATACCTTCACAGAGAGATCAAACCCTCGTCGTGGGAGGAAATCCGATGTTCAGCCGCGGAGTCTCTACCTTTCTTCATGATCACCATCACGGATGCGCCACACGTTCCTGATGTCCCTGTCTAAAACCCTAGTGTCCTTCCTACCCAGACGGCGTTTTGGGAACCGTGGGGCGCAATCGAGTCAAATGCTCACAACGCGCTCGCAAATGTTGTCTAGGTAGGCTGCTCACCAGAATTTGAGCCACAGTCTATGTACAATGTCTCTGCTGCTGTAGATGCATCCTGTACACCGCAAACTGAAATCACGGCTGCCACTTACCATACAGAATCCTATACTACATATTAGGTGTGCCAAATCTGTATTTTGAGAAACCCTTTTGTATTTGTAGGTTGCAGCTCCAAAGTCCAGAAATATATCTGAGCCAATCAACAGACTAGGTTATTGTTAAGTCTACTAGCCTTTATTTAAATCTACCTTTATTTGACCCTCTAACTCTAACACTTTCTATTCTATTTTAATTCTACTTTATCTATATTTATCTTCTTTTTTTCTTTAAAAAACAACAACAAAAAACAAACACTAGCTTT
>NW_015557063.1:336830-353616 GCF_001515605.1 Sinocyclocheilus anshuiensis | reverse complement strand
ACTGCTTTTATTGTCCTCATTTGTAAGTCGCTTTGGATAAAAGCATCTGCTAAATGACTAAATAAATAAAATAAATGCTAGCCAATGACATTGACTTTTTTTGAAGGGCGATGTTAAATAAGAGCCGTCATAAAGGAAAAAATGAATATAAAAGATTTTTTAAATGTATTTAAAGTTTCATGCTCACCAAGGCTGCATTTATTTGATTAAAAATACAGTAAAGTTAAATTAAAACTATATATATATATATATATATATATATATATATATGAAAAGAAACTTCAAAAGATTTTGAAAAAGATTTTCAAATTTTGAAATACAAAATGTTTTGTAACATTCTAATTGCATTTAATGTGACTTTTTATTAATTTAATTCATCGTTTGTGGAATAAAAGCATTAATTCCTTAAAAAAAAAAAGGAAAACTCGTATATATTTTGTCAGTGAAAAAGACAAATATTCAGTGGTTTAATAAATTAATTGCAATTTATTCATCATTTTCTTCAGTAGCTCCAAACAGCTCAAAGATTTAACCAAACAACAATCTGTCAAATACACATATTTAAAATATATATAGTCTTAAAGCCTTTTCCAAAACTAATCTTTTAACTTCATCCATGTCTGACTGTTCTTAAGGGAAAATTTTGAAGCTCTGATTAAATTACAATGTTTAAAAACATTGCATAGGGCATAGGCTAGACGTCAGTAATAGAGAGCATGTAACTACCACAAAATATACTGTTTGCATGTGTACTGAGAGAATTTAAACAGACTGAATGCTTCTTTTTCAGATATCAAAATCAGAATGTTGTATTTTCAGTCAAGAATTATTTACAATGGGGAAAACAAAAACACTTGGGTTAGTGTTCACAAACTAGGTTGGCAACTCAACAATGCCACCAATGACTTTAGAAACAGCTGTTTTTGGACATCTACAATTGCTTTCATTCAGTCACACAAAATTACAGCATAAACAGATGAACAGTCCCAAAAGCAGCATAATGACATTAGTACTTTTAGTATAGGAAGGATGTGAAGATCTGAGTAGTCTTCATCAGTTGAGGGGGCTGAGGTGGGCCATGGATACCTGTTGTTCTAAATTTGATTCTATGTTCTCTCATTACTGATAAATGTGGATATAATAAATCAATATAGTTTAGAACACACTTTTTTTACTCTGTCATTAGTACTATTTTTTTTATCTATTTTGAATAAGTGGTAATTATAAAAGTTTTTTTTTAAACTGATTTAAACATCAATTTAAACTGGACCTTTTTCTTTTTTTGAAGTAGATTAAAACTGCTGTTCATTTTTGTAACTCACTCATGAATAATCAATAAATTAGCTTACTTCATTCAATGACAATGGCATCGTTTGAACACGCCATCATCTCTGTGCATTTAAAAAAACAGTGGAGTAACATGGGAAACTTTTTTACATATAATTTAAACCAGTGCTTTCATCTAGCAGAATGGACGCTTTATCCTTCAAGCTAACTATTTATGGTTATATCGTGGTGTTAATGCGAGAACTGTTGTAAAATATTAGTGTTTATGCTGCTTTGCATGCAAACTGTAAAATGAAATAAGACTGGTCCTTTTACAATCCATGGACATGATTTCAAAGCTCTGATGGTACAAACTACCACATATCTGAAAGCCAATGACTGTAAAATAATCATTTATTAGCCATGTCCAGTTGGAGTCCTCTCTGATGTGGCTATGGTTCTGCTATTTTAACAGCTACTGAAACCATGCACAAGTTAGAGTGCTTGGTTGATGTGTGATAGGTGCAACATAAGACCTCAGCTGATTGGCTGGTTGGAAAGAATGGGGTGATCATGGTCACTCGAGGTTTGATTAGTTTTCGTTTTCCTTCCACTCCATCCGGATCCCCATTCGGCAATGTGTCATGACATTATAAAATCTCCAGATCCACATGTCGCACCTCAGGATTACGTTGCTGTTGGAGATACAGAGCAGGAGTCAGTCAAGGAAAAATGAGGAATAGTAAGTACTAACTTCAAATGCTGTTCTTTTGAACTTTCTCTTCACCAAAGAATCCTGAAAAAATGTATCATGGTTTCCACAAAATATTAAACTGTTTTAAATGTTGATAATAATAAATGTTAAAATGTTTTTTGAGCACCAGTGCACTGAAGGATCATGTGACACTGAAGACTGGAGCATTGGCTGCTGAAAATTCAGCTTTGCCATCACAGGAATAAATTACATGTTAAAATACATTAAGATTGAAAATATATTTTAAATCGTAAAAATATTTAAAAATATTACTGTGTTTAGATCAAATAAATGCAGCCTATATGAGCATATGTCTTTCAAAACAATAAAAAAGTCCTTACCAGCCCCAAACTTTTAAACGTTAATGTATGATTTAGAAATAAATCTCCTTTTTGTAAATTCTGTTAATTCTAACAATATTAGAAAAAAAATGTATATAAATTCAAAAGCGAAAAAAATAAATAAATTTGCATTTAACTTTCTCGCCATCTGCCAATAAATCATATACAGTGTGAAAAAGCAATTACAGTGTTTGTCTGCGAAACATCAAATCTGATTTTCCTTTTTCCAAAATTAAACAATGGAGAGTGAAACTGGAAGGTTTCACTTTGATTTATTTGAATAGTGGTGACCAAATAGCTGAACTGATTTCCTCTGTGTGGCTTCAAACAATCATGAGTGTGGTATCTGCTGAATGTAGAGCTGAATTATTCTGACAGCTAACCTTACATCTTGCAGGTCAGTTTTACTGAAGGAGTGTCAGGATTAGGGCTGTGCGATTAATCGAAATCGTCATAAAATCGCGATTTGAGCTTGCGCGATTTCTAAATCGCTTTATAGCACGATTTTCTGCGCCCCCGACCTCCTGCAGTATGCTATCTGAACCAATCAGAATGCAGCGCGCCTAAATGGAGCACGAGAACAGAACAGACCGGGCGGGCATACAAACGTAACGCCAGGTTCACACACTCCGTCTGTGGTGCGTATTTTTTCCGCGCCTATGTTAACGGATCAGAGCGTTCACACCGCACGCGATTGCGGTCCGGCAGTGGCTGCGATCGTTTCCGCACGGAATCTATTTCTGCTGTGCTGCACGTGCTGAATTAAAGTGACAGCGCATTATTCGCGGTAAAATGTTACTAGTTCAACATCTGAGGCAACGCCACAAAGAGCTCTATGACCAATGCATGGCAAAAAAAAAATCCCTGGACACGGGATTTTTTTTTAATTTTTCTGCCATATATGTCTATTCTAGAGACATTTTGTTACACCTTTACTTAGTGATTATTTTGCCTTATGTCTGTTCTAGAGACATGTTACAGCTTTTTGATAAAGCTCTAATTGGTTTTCTTTTGGAAATATGTTTCAAATTCACACTGAATGCATTAATGACTGTAAAGCATGTCTGTGTGTGTTAAAAAATTGTGATTAAAATCGAAATCGCAAAATTGATCAAAGAAATCGCGATAGGTTTTTTTGTCCATATCGCACAGCCTTAGTCAGGATGGAGACACAGAGATTTGAATGACACATTCTTAAAAATAAAGGCTAAAAAAGGGGGTTTTCACAGCAATGCCATAGAAGAACCATTTATGGCTTGCCAAAGAACCTCTCAGTGAACAGTTCTTAAAAGATACAAAAACAAAGCATTGTTTTCTTAGCGTAAAAAATATTTTAGTTTTTCCACTATAAAGAACCTTTTGTACAATAGAAAGGTTCCATTTTTGTTAAAGGTTCTTCATAGAACCATAGACGCCAATTAAGAGCTGTTTATGAGTGTGATCTTATCAGATACCTTAAGTTCTTTCTCTAGACGGTCCACCTCTGCTCCTAAGGTGTCAATAATGTTCTCCCCATGCTTTAACATAAAGTTCTCCAGCTCCTCTGGCGTCTTCACCTGCTGAATGTCCTGCAGGCCAAACGCACACAATTTAGAAGCACAGATAGTTATACTATTAATATGCAGAGCTCCCAAAAAGATGATTCATCAGCAAAAACTACCATGAATTTGTTTGCTAATAGTGCTAATAGTTTAGTAACTTCTATGCAACCATGGATAGACTTGAAACAAACACTTGAGTCACGTCAGACAATCTACATCACAGCAGAAGCCTTGTCTCTCAGCACATACATTGAGGATCTGTTCAATGTCTTGCTTCTCCAGGTATGAGCATGTCACCACCCGCCCATCAAAGTCCACCTCTGCCTTGAAGCGCACTTTGCTCAGCCCCATATCTGTGGCTTTGACATCATGAATCGCCCTGGAGACAAAATGACCTGAAGTGAGGACATCAAATCTAATTTCATCAAAGCAAGAACAAGCACTGATGCAACTCTGTCTGAGCAAGCTTACATGTTTGAAAAGCATTTGAAGCAGACTGCTTCTGCCTCCTTGTTAAAGTATTGTTATGAACTGTAAGATGGCAGCTTGTTTGCTGATGAAGCTCTTATTATGCAGACTGTGGGTACACGTAGAGGACACATACAGTGGAGAGAGGCAGGGACAGAGGACTGACCTGACAGCAGGGTCATTTTCTAGAAACTCTGTGAGCTTCTGCACATGCTCGGCCTGGATGGAGCGACCCAGCAGAGCCTCTGTGTTAGTGTAGATGAGGAATGCAGACACCGTTCCTAACAGGGTGCCCACACCCAGAGAACCCAGACTGTCATAGTAGGGGTTACCTATGAAGGGGGAGAAAAAGAGAGGCATTAAATGCATTGAATGTCATGTTCAGTAAATAATGCGTGAGACTAATATGAGTGCAACCCAAATCAAAGGGGCCAGCTGACATACTGACAACTGAATATAGCATCTGCCATGAACAACACAACCCATGGTGTTATGGAAAAGGTGCAATGTGTTAGGACATATTTACATTTTTTTTTTTGTCTAAATGGAAATGCCTAAACAGAAGTTTTTTTTACATTTATGCAGCTAAAGGTTAAGCAACATTTTGAGGTAATCCATTTAGCTATATGCTAAAATTGACAAAATGTTTCTCAAGTATCAAATCAGCATATTAGAATGATTTCTGAAGACTGGAGTAATGGCTGCTGAAAATTCAGCTTTGCCATCACAGCAATAAATTACATTTTAAAATGTATTATAATAGAAAACAGTTCTTTTAAACCGTAATAATTATTTCACAATTGTACTGTTTTTACTGTATTTTTGATCAAATATCACTGATTGCAAACTTTTGAACTATAGTCTATGTGAATTAGTACACAGCAGTCTTTAATGGCACAATAGAGACCTCTAGTGGTACAACGAAAAGTGCCATTTCTTTTTTTTTTCTGCCTTTAGTTTCATGGTTGATTACACTTCAATAAAATACAACTGTAGTAAGCACCGGATAAAAAAACTGAGCTGAAACCGCCATCAGCGCTGTTCTCAAGCATGAAAGCAGGTTTACTGAATAGAGCATTATCCAGATCTCTACGTAAATTTTCCACAAAGCCATGAAAACCACAGGGCAAGAGGAACAAGCTTCTGGGCATCCGTAGGTGTTGACTTTGTGTTAGCACAGATGTATAGAGCTGGATTTACAAAGCTTAAAAAGAACATCAACTGCTCTTTACAAAGGGGATAAAGCTCAGTCCCATATGCTTATTAAACTTGACCCTGTAGTAGAGACCGCAGAAACAGGAAAGAAAAACAGTTAGCATTAAACAGGAGGGTCAAGTACAATGACACTTACTTTCCTGATGTCAAATGTATGATATATCATTCTTGCATTTATTTTAAATACCTGTAAGAGACGTTAGTCCCATACATCCAGCTGCCAGCACCACCCCGACCACAGCAGCAGCGTCCTCCAACAGGACCACGTTAGTGCTGGGGTCTCGACTTTGCATCACTGTCATACACAAACAAACAAACAAGAATTATCAAACTGATCATCTCCAAACTGTGTCAAAACTACAATCACAATCAAATAACAAAAGGCTAACAGAAGAGTTAACCAAAGATACATACCGTACTCATAAAAAGACAAGCCTTGTTTACGTGAACTCTTCTTGATCTCGTTAATGGCCACCAATAGTGTAGCTTTATGGGGAATCAGCAGACAGATGATATTAAAATAGTGACAGTCAGACCTTTCTGAATGTTATTGAAAATATGGCACAGGAAACCACATCTCACCTCCTTCAGATACCAGAGATCCTGCTAAAATACAATAAGCCTGCAAAAGACAATAAAAAAACAGCTATACACAATTGTTCAAAAGTGTGATGTCAGTAAGACTTATTTATTCCAATTTTTATTCAGCAGGGACAGATTAAACTTATAGAACGTGACAGTAAAGGCATTTATAATGCTACAAAGATTTCTATTTCAAGTAAATGCTGCTCTTTTTATTTAAACTCTGTATTCATCAAAGAATCCTGAAAATAAATGTATCACATTTTCCACAAAAATATCAACCAGCACAGCTGTTTTCAAAAATGATAAGATGTTTCTTAAGCAGATAGCTTAAGATAGCATATTAAAATGATTTCTGAAGGATCACGTGATACTGAAGCTTGAAAATTCAGCTTTGCCATCATAGGAATAAATTACATTTTTAAATATAGTCCAATAGGAACGGTAATACAAAATTGTAATGTTTGTAATAATTGTAATAAAAATTGTAATATTTCACAATATTAGGATTTTTCTGTATATTTGATCAAATAAATACAACCTTAAAATCTTACCAACACCAAACTTTCAAATGGTAATGTAACATCACATCACATCACTTAATATTATTTTGTACATCTACAAGTTCTAACCCAGTGCTACTAACCCAGAGCAGTGATTCTATTGGCTGAGGGTGCAGGAGTCCCATAATGCCGTGATACCAGGACAAGCCAGCACCCATCATGAAGATTCCGACTCCGCTGATGAGAGAGGCGATGTAACGCATGTTGGAGAAGCCGTACCTTTAACAATACAGGACAGTTGGCTTAGACATGACCACATAACCAGAGGGCAACATGGAGGGATCAACCTGTATGAGCTGTACGTACGGATGGATGGCATCTGGGTTCCGGACAGACTGGCTGATGCCTAGTGCAAGAAGAGCCTGTGAAAGAGAGAATATAAGAGATGAATTGAATGAATGAACAAGTATATATGTCTCTATGTTATTTATTTTTAAATCATACACCATCTTTTGTAGGCATGTCATTCAGGTCAAAGGTGGTAATACGGACATGAATGCCAACTTACCTGATTGCAGGTATCAGCCAGTGAGTGGATGGCTTCTGAAAACATACTGGCAGATCCTGTATAAACCCACGCCAACAGCTTGAAGAAAAAATTCAGTCCATTTCTGCAATTTTGAAAAAATGAAATTAGACATTTATATCTCCACATGATGCACAAATACACTGATGCTCAAAACAGTAATACAGGGTTCCCACACCTTGGTTAACTTAAAATTCAAGGACCTTTCAAGGACTTTCCAGGTCCAATACCCTCAAATTCAAGGACTTAATGTGGGGACACATTTCAAGTGAGAGCAATTTACATCGTGTTACCTCGTAAGATACATTGTTACAGTTTTATGTGTCAAACACAACTATGCAAAAAAGCTTTTTTTTTGGCCATATGACAGAGATCTGATATTCTGTTTGTCGTATTTCTGTTTTGCATAAAACTGAAGAATATTCCGTACATCCTGTACTGTATTCTAAAATGATCTGATATTAACTTTTGCATGGATTTTATTGAAAAGAGCTTATGGCTCATGTAACCATAAGTTTTAAGATATATGAATATGCTTTCACGTTTTTCTTGCCTCATGGGTTTACATTATCTTAACAAGCAAAGCAATTCAACATTAATTTCACAGTGTGTCTGTGAAACGTTGAGGTACCATCGTAGTAGTTTCGTCAACTTTCGTGCATGGGTGAACATCATGGCAACTACAACACAAAGTACCTCACGTGGGAAACACTTAACGTAACGTGTAAATGCACGTAACTAACGTAAATCAAGCAAGCTAGTATGCATAGGCCACGAAGTGTTGGCGAAATAACACATTAGCGGACCGGAGGGAATAATATGGAATTTTTCCAGTCAGTGTGGGTCAGGCCTCATGTGGGAGCACATGTCTTTTAACTCAATATCCTTAATCTAATAGCTAGATAGCATGAGGCTGGTAAAACTTACATGCATATAGCCACCATCACTACTTTTCCCGGCCCTTGTAGAAATGTCACTCTCTTCCTAGACCGAGGCTATAGGAGACAAAAATGATCAAAAACACAGGTAGCTAACTGTACTCATCGTTATGCTCTGCTTTGAGGTTGAATTAGGAGCAGCATGAAGATATGAATATGAAAAAAATGTCAAGAAAGGTACAATGGAAGAAAGAGACAGAAGAACCTGAGGAATATCATGAATCACGAGGACTGGTTAAACCCAGGCACTAGTAACAAAACATAAAAATCATAGCAACAGGCTTGAACTTGTTTTTACCTCTGTGTTCCCCCAGAAGTCTTTGTACTCCTTCAACAGCTTCTGATTTCTAAATATGTCTTATGAGAAAGACAGATGCTCATTTAGACAGCAGATGACATGAAAACATCAGAATGCAGATCATGCATTAAATGAGGAGAGAATGACATACTTTCCTGGTATTCCCTTTCCACCTCCTTCCTGAGATTCCTCTCTCTAGCAAGTGCCTCTTGACTTCCCCATACAGCCAGCGCTCTAAATAAAGACACCGAAACATGCTAATTGATCTCTCTACTCATAATTTCAGATCCTTGTGCATGATGCCCAAAGGTATATACAGTACACTACCATTGAAAAGGTTGAAGTCAGTACGTTTTTATACTGTTTATGCTCATCAAGGCTGCAATTATTTGATCAAAAATATTTTTGCTTAATATTTTTGTGGAAACGGTCAGTATTTTTCGCTAAATAAAAAGTTCAGAAGAACAACATTTATTTGGAATTTGATTTCTAGTAATAACTGTAAGTGTTAATGTAAATGTATCTTACTAAACCAAACTTTCGAATGGTAGTATAAGAAGACAGTTGTACATACTTTGCCTCCACATCTGATCGCAAGAAGACGGTGAAGGCTTCGGTGTCATCATGGGGACTACGTCGACAGATTTTTCTAAGCTGCTCAAGGTCACTTTGAACACACAAAAATGCATAGATTTAATGTAAAGATGGTGGAAGGGCAGCAAACTGGATGACTACAAAGTGAACTACAAAGCTCTACTTCCTAAAGGTACCTGAGTTTGAGGCAGAACTCGTTCATAGCTCTGACTGCAGTGATGAAATTATTCTGGGTGTATTTGGCGCCATATTCCCTTTTTTTCAGGACAGCCCGTACTGAAAACACAAGAAACATGCAAGATAGTTCAAATACACAGAATCACGATATACAATTTTATTGGACCGAAAGGTGCTACAAAGTGTCTGTGTGTATAACAAGACTGCACTACCTTTCACTTGAATGCTCTGTGCTTTCATCAGACCTCGAGGTTTGGAACCTGAAATGCAAAAAAGAGAAAAATTAATTGATTAAAATCCATTAACAGTTAGAATAAATCATAATTACCACACATACATTACATAATTTATAAATACATTTATAAAACACTGTTTATTTACATTTACTCAGAAAAACCTAAGAAACAAATGGTTTATAGAAATGAGCATAAAGAAGCACACTTTAGACATCATTCAAATGCCTATGAACAAACATCAAATAATGCTAAAAATCATTACCAGCTGTTTTTGCAGAGGGCTGTGCAGCTTGTTCTTTCTCAGTGGGCTTTGGCTCTACAGGGCCTGCTGGAGATCCATCTTTATCACTGCCTGTTGTGGAACAGTTCTGAATCTGTGTCCACGTTAAGGAAGTGACTCTGGAATCGGGGAAGCTAAACCAGAGTTTGTGCACACCTCCTCCACTTTGCCAACCTATGGAGTATCACGACTCATGAGTTACGTAATCTGAATGATTTCTTGATCTAGTCTAGAATTATTAAAACTACCAATGTTGAGTGACAACATATGAAACACAAAATTAAATACACACATCCTCAGTCTCTCAGTCCTTATGTTGACAAAACATGCAAATGACACTACGTGAAGCTCTCACCAAAACATGGCTTTGCTATTTTAGAGGGTCTCTGAGATAAAGGGGCTCGTTGTAGCAGGTAGACCCGGCAGAGGACTTGCCATGGTCTGTGGGCCAGGCAGGGGAACATCCTCTCTGTGGCAAGTCCAGGAGGAACACACTGAATCCTGCTGGACATTTACAGTGCATTATGTTAGTAAATAGATGTCCCTGTATGTATGCGATAATCAACAACAATGAAACATATACAGTGAAAAAGGGGGAGAGTAGACTAGTCTACAAACATCAGATTAAGCCTATTAGAGCAACGTGATTGATCATGTGACCATCCACATGAAATCTCTATGCACAAAACTCTACACATTACACAGGACTTTAATAGAACCTGTGTAAACAAATGTTGTCCACAATCATAGTGACAGTTCTATCTATCTATCTATCTATCTATCTATCTCTCTATCTATCTACCCATCTTATCTATCTCACATTTTGAACACTTCCATCAGCTAATTAGCTAAATGTGACAGTAAGTTCAAAGAGAACTACTTCATACAGTTACATAAAACCTTTTCAATTCAGTAAAAGTCAAAAGTAGGAAACATTTAAAACCAGTTCCGACAGTATAAACACTTGTATGCTTTTCTAGATCAGCTTAAGCTTAGAATTACCACCCCATGATATCAGTACCCGGCTAGATATCCTGACAACGCGTCCCCGAGCCAAGCAGCAGATGTCTGAACGTACGACTGCTTTAATTTCGACCAGATTAAGTGAAGACTGCCGCTCTGATAACAACACACACTGCTAACTGAAGCTGACTGCAGCCGGTGCCTTTCAGTTAGCTTAGCATGACAGCTACATCTTAGCAAGATGCTACAGTTGCTGAGGTAATTATAGACATATTACACACAGAAGCTGAAAGAACAGACAATCCGTTAGGTATTATTTACCTTTATGAAGCTCGATCCATTATTTACTAGTGGTGGGCGGCTAACTCAACACAGTCCATAACAAAATAGTACCAACACCGAAAGCAGTGAAGACGGAGAGCTCGCGAGATCATGAGTAATTGAACGAGAGCGCATTAGTTTTGAAACTGCGCCTGCAGTCTCGTAGAGCGGTCTCACAGGGGAGGAGCCCATCACTGGAGCAGTGAACACTCCAAAGAGAAAGGAAAACTTGAAATCGCATCATATGACCCCTTTAAGATATCTATAAGACTATAAAACTATTTTAAAGAGTCAAAATTGATCACGTTCTTAATTTGTGAAGTTTTAAACTAACATAATTATACATCCTATGCTGGTTGCTAAGTTGGTCTGACTCATTATTTAAAAATAGAAAATTAAAGATTTGGTTTTGGAAATTCATGTCGGCCCAATTTATAATAATAATAATTTTAAGCTTTTTAAACATTTAAGTACAAGAACAAAATGGTTTTAAGATGAGAAACATATATAGTAGGCATTAGTGTATATGTCCAGAATATACATTTAACACAAAAATAAGGATACATTCCTTGTGAATTTTAATGTAGCCTACAAAATAAATAATAAAAAAAACATACTATTAAATTACAACAAAAACTGTATCTTTGAAACTTACACAGTACAGTTGAATATACAAAGATGTATAAAGGAAAAATATTTTTCAACATATGTCTTGAAGATGTGAGCAAACGCAACTGTATTTTCGTCAGTCCCATTCAGAAAAGTTTTCAAGCTCTTGAAGCCACTGCTTCTCCACCTTCACAAAGAGAGATAACAAAACAGCTAGGATATGCATTGTACTGTATAGACATCTTTTTGTGATTGCGTTCTTCTGGGCTACATGTCAGATTGAACAAATGGCATACAGTATTCCCAATAATTGTAGAGTTATCCACCTGTTCATTTTTCAGTTTAGCCAGGTTCAGTGCTGAGAGTTTGTCCGTGATCGTTCTGGTTTGCTGACTTTGAGGAAGCTGTTTTGGGGACAGGGGATTTCTCTGGATGTTTGCTGCCTCAAAGACACTGTTCATGAAGGTGTCTGAATTCTCAGAGAACATCTCTGAACTTTGTCTCTTCTTGGGGATAAAGCTTGAGTATTGAAGGTCACAGTGAATCCTCTTAGAAGACAGTTGGTGGATTTTCAAACTCTAAAAAAGGATGAATCAACATCTTTCAAAATATAACAACCTCAGCCAACTCTATTAATGATTTCTGTGGCGCTTTAAAATCAATAACCCCCAAAAGACATGAAATTAGAACAATTATAATGACAAAATTCCCAGAATCAGATAAGTTCTAGGAAGAATTATTGTATGAAGACTATTAAACTCACTCAAAAACATACCTTCCTCCCAGCCATCAAGACTACTCTGTTAAGAGCTAACAGCCTCCACCACCTTGTGAGGACATTAAAATCACAAATGTTCAAAGACAAAATCATGAACACAGAAATGAAATAATCTGAAAGAAGCTTTGCAAAAGCACCTTTTCGTTACTACACACGCGCCTTGGAGCAAAGCGCCCATCCATGATGCTTTGAAGAGACTGTCATAGTGAGACACGTAATTCGCTGGTGCTCTTGACCTAAAACAAACCCAGTTTTAAAACATTGTTTACAACTTTCACAAGTAAGCACTGTTCTTAAGAATAAGAAGTGAAATGACACATAAAATAGGGTGTCTTGGTAGCCAGTATAAATTATAGCCATATATTATACCTGCATGCTATCAAAACAGGCTCTTCAAAACTCTCCACTGCAGCTGCTGGCAATTATACTGTTCATTGAGCTCAACACAATGGGTATGACAGAATCCAACCTCTGCCTGGCCTGAAGTATACACAGAAAAGATGTATGGTTCAGTGGTCTATAAACAATGACTAATGGCTGTAGTGTCACTACATGTATATGTTCAAAAGTTTGAGGTCGGTAAGATTTTTTAAAATTGATTTTTGAAAAACGTCTCTTATGTTCACCAAGGCTGCCTTTATTTGATAAAACAAAAGTAAAAACAGTAGGCTTGTAAACATTTTTATACAATGTAAAAGAACTGTTTTCTATTTTAATATTTTTTTAATTAATTTTGAAACTATAGTTTATACCTGTGGTGGCAAAACTGAATTTTCAGCATCATTACTTCAGTCTTCAGTGTCACAATCCTTCAGAAATCATTCTAGTATGCTGATTTGGTGCTCAAGACAATTTTTTTCATGTTTTTTTTTCTGTTTTTCTTTCTTTTTTTAATTTTTCTTTGATGAATAGAAAGGTCAAAAGAACAGCATTTATTTGAAATAGAAAGCTTTTGTAACACTGTAAAAGTCTTTACTGTTTTTAATGTGTCAAAAATAAAATAATTAATTTCTTAAAACCATCTACTGACTCCCAAACTTTTGAATGGTAATTTAAGTAAACTTAATTAAAAAATGAAGTTAACAGAAGAATCTTACAACATGTCTTCGCTGACATTCTTTCAGTGTGTTTTTCAGGGTTGACTGTAGAGTCACTGTTGACTCACTTGATCGCCATATACCAAAGAACTGCATTCAAGTGTCTCTCGAAAACCTCCTCACTGCCGGACACATTTAAAAGCAGAATTTCAAAATATTATGACCCATCTCAAGATGTCTATATGATCGGGAAAGCAAATGTGACTCACTTATGAAGTCGGAGATCTGGGAGCGGAAAGGGTCAGAGTACTGAGTGAAAATGAAGACAGTCAGAGTCTGTTCAACAGCATGGCTCCATTCTTACCCAATGTTCTGCTGTACAGTATAACTACATCTTGTTTCCTGACTGTAGTCAGTTTCAAGAGAGAATTCTACATCAGAACACAGAGATCCTATAAAGAAAAAAGCCAGAATTAAATAATATACAGGTGCATCTCAATAAATTAAAAAATGTTTTTTTATTGGTCTTATGAAGTATTCTAATTTGTTGAGATAGTGAATTGGTGGGTTTTTGTTAAATGTGAGCCAAAATCATCACAATTAAAAGAACCAAAGACTTAAACTACTTCAGTCTGTGTGCATTGAATTTATTTAATACACGAGTTTCACAATTTGAGTTGAATGACTGAAATAAATGAACTTTTCCACGACATTCTAATTTATTGAGATGCACCTATATACACATGCTGGAAAACTGTCTGAACAATTCTAGCCTCAAAGCCAACAGTGATTTGTAGCACAGTGCCCTTTATGCTTTGCAGCGAGGCTTTCATCCATAAAATTATAACACAGTGAGGGAATTTACTCTCAGTATCCCCAATTTCTCCCCATTTAGTCCTATAATTTATCCTGGATGCTTTGTGCTTCCATACAACAGACTCTAGAAAGGCCGAGATCTGCCCAGGAGAGTGAAGTAGCCAAACTCTGGAGGAAACTCGTCTGTGCTTGTTGCATTAAAGGCATGGACTGTACATTAACATGTGTACTGAATGTTAAGGAAAACATTATTTCAACAAAATATATTTTTTGTTCATAAATATGAATAAGAATCAGCTTTGGAATCACAATTAAGACAGGGCAGGTAGCCTAAAATCATGCATGCTCTTAAATTTTAATAACGATATTTATGTGAACATCACAAAGGATATCCGTATGCATGAGAGACGAGTGGGCCAGTTGGAATACTGATCCATACAGGGTGCAAGTGTTGCCATGGTAACCATGCTCATTTCCCCACACAGTTCAGCCTCTATTGTGTCGGTGGGAAGCACACAGCTCAGTGTGTCTCCCAATACTGGGTGCATTTGTGGACAGGACGGGAGACACCGTACAGAGAATGGACTCCTTCGTAATAAAATCACAGAAATAAGATGTGCAAAGACCAACAAAATGCAAGTAGAGATATTTAGTATGTTAAAACTGAATGACCAATCTGGGGTGTTGATTCTGCTTGCCAATAAGCTGTTCTATTTAATACAAATGTGCAGGAACTGACTGTCCGTATTTGGCAGTGTCTATAGTAATGCTGTGATCCTTCACTGAAACTTTACTTCCTGTCTCTCCACTATAAAAGAGCAAATAAGGACAATTACACCCAAACTGTTTTTAAAAATAAAAAGAGTGGGTTTAATGAGTAGACCTGTAACATATCATTACTTGCAGAGAAGAATAAGAGCAACAAATGTATAAAAAACAAGTTTTTCTATTTTATTATTATTATCATTTACACTACCATTCAAAAGTTTGGGGTCAGTAAGATTTTAATGCTTTTGAAATAAGTCTCTTATACTCTGGATTTATTTGATCAAAAATACAGCAAAAAAAGTAATATTGCAAAATATATATATTTTTTTATATTTTCAAATATCATTTTAAAACAAGTCATTATTTCTGTCTTCATTGTCACAGAAATCATCCTGCAGGAATCATTCTAATGTGCTGATTTGGTGCTCAAGAAACATTTCTTACTGCTATCAATACTGAAAACAGGTGTGCTGCATAATATTTTTGTGGAAACCATGATTCTTTTTCCAGGATTCTTTGATGAACAGAATGTCTAAAGGAACAGTATTTCTTTGAAATAGCAATCTTTTGTAGTTTGATAAATATCTTTACAATTTAAGGTGTTCATTCTGAATAGAAGTCTTAATTTCCCAAAACGTTTGAAAGGCAGTGTATAAATTTATTTAGACAACCTGAACATTTGTTCGTGTGTTGTTTAATCTCTGTCCTAATCTCAAACATGATTTTCACCTAAAATAGATGAAAATGCAGAATCAGACCTTCACATGAGGAGAGAGAATAATAGTTTCACTCACAATTAATAAAAAATTCTAAATATGCAACAGTATTATCACAAATTAATTTATAAAACATTACATAACTCACCTTAATGGTGAAAGTTTTGGTTTATTTCAGTGCAACTGCAGGAAATTATCAGCATTGCTATTGTTATTGTCCAATAGTTTGAAATATGCACTGCACTGGTCTCACCTGCGCATGAAACAAGACTGAGTCTGTGCAGAAATTTTTGGATCTTTGACCGTTCAGCCTCCACTGACTGACTAGTAGCCTTTTGAACCTAGAAATTAAGATAAAACAAATTATACAAAATATGTGAAAACATATGAAACATATAAGCACAATATCAGAATTAAACACAAATGAATTTTGTCAAACACAAATTTCCTGGTAGATTATCCAGTCAGGAGGCAATCCCATGGAAAGAATAGGTAAAAAACAAAGACCCAAAATTGGCAGTAAACCTCTGAAGCTCTTCCTGAAGAATACACTCACAAGCTGGGACCTCTAAAGAAAGCCTGTCCATGGCCTCTGAAAAAGAAACACAGAAGATACAAGGTGAATCTGAACATATGCAAAATTACAATCAATAATGTTTAGGCTAGTACGTTACACACACCACTGATCTATATAAAGACTGTTCTCTATTATAGATCAGTTGGACACATTCACCTTTCAAAGCATATGGCAAGCCGTTTTATCTTAAAATAATCCCAGTGTTACTCTCATAATTGCATTTTTACTAGTAAGAACTGAATTAGAGAGATCTCTAGTTGGTATTGTTACTAGTAAGAATTGAATTGTAGAGCTCTCTAATTCAATTCTTACTAGTAAGAATGTAATTGCAGAGATCTCTAATTCAATTAGAGAGCTCTCTAATTCAATTCTTAAAAAAACAAAAACAAAAAAAAAACAAACACTAGCTTTCTATTTTTTCT
>NW_015557063.1:327972-336589 GCF_001515605.1 Sinocyclocheilus anshuiensis | reverse complement strand
ATCATAATTGTTACTAGTAAGAACTGAATTAGAGAGCTCTCTAATTCAATTCATACTAATAAGAATTGAATTTAATTAGAGAGCTCTCTTATTGTAGTTATAACTAGTTAAAATAGATTTAGAGAGCTCTCTAATTGGCATTGTTACTAGTAAGAATTTAATTGTAGAGCTCTCTAATTAATTTGTTACTAGTAAAAATGCAATTACGACGAGTAACGCTTGGAATATTTTAAGCTAAAACGGCTTGCCATAACATTTTGTTACACCAAGCACCAGCAGCAGACACTGTGAATGACAATTTGTCATGATGAATGAAATATTCACAAAGCATGACGTCAGTAATTTATACATTTTACAGAATTAAATACTGACTAGTAAATCAGCATTAGTTTAGTTTGTTCGTGTTTTACCGGTTAAAATCGCGAGATTCAGACAGCGCGGTCATGACAACCATCAGACCCCCTGACCGTTTACACTCACCACACTCCCGATGAACTAAAGCCAATAAACACCTAAAAACCTGCAGTTAAGTACAGTTAACACAGTCATACGAGCAAAATATGTAAAACGCAGATACAGGCAAATGAACCCTGAATAAAATACATTTTCAATCAAACAAACAAAACACATTTGGGGTTAAAAACACAATATTTAATGTACCTGTCGTAATTTACAGTACATTTTCAATCCCAATCAAAGCTTCGCCAGAAAGGCCCTCAGAAAAACGAGCAACCGCAGTTGCGCTGTCCACCCGCTCCACTAGATGGCGCGAAAGCCTGCTGAAAGAGACACTTTACCGCACTGTCACCTACTTTTTAGTGCTACCACATGTATATAGGGAAGCGTATGTGGATTTCTGTTGTTGTCATTTTCGTAGTGAAATATATCAGATCCGTTTCACCTTTAATTGTACAGGATGAGCGCGCAGCAGATGCTGAAAGTGTTCGTCACGAGACGCATTCCGCAGGAGGGCATGAAAATACTCCAAAAAGCCGGGATGTACGAAACTTTCTATGATCTCGTATGCATGCATTATACAATGTCTGAGATGCTTTCCCTGGAGTGTTAATGAGATGAAGTAGCTCGTATCAAAACTACGGTGGCTAAGGTGTTCATTAACAGCATGTGTGAACCTCAAGGAGTTTCGGAGGCAGATACAGTTTGGCTTCACTCCTGCATTTAAAGTTTCACCAGTGACCTTGTAGCATGCCGACAGTCTCACACTGTTAGGTCACGAGCTTTATTGCATGCTTTGTTATTTTACATTAAATGTAGCAGAACAAAATGTAAATGATTGCAACCAACTTGCACAAATTTTATCAGCAGTTTTTGTTTATTAAATGCCTCTTGTTATCCATTATGTGCAGGTGTAATTTGTCAGTGTGGGACTCTGATGAGCCTGTGCCCCGGGCAGAGCTCCTGAAGGGGGTGGCAGGTGCTCATGGGCTTCTCTGTTTACTCTCAGACAAAATTGATGCTGAGGTCTTGTATGCGGCTGGTAAGGCAAATCTCTAGTTACGCTTTAGAACAACTGCAGGCGAAGATACTGATTTGGTAATACTGACAACACACATTAAATGTTCTCAGGACCCAACTTGAAAGTGATCAGCACTCTCTCTGTGGGATTTGACCATCTTGCCATAAATGAGATAAAGAAACGGTAAGTTTGCATTTCTGTAAGCCATTAGATTTGACCCCAGAAAGTGAGAAAATGGACAGTGGATCGATTATGATGGATCACAGTAAGGATGTTTATATAATTTAAACGCATGTACTATCTTTCTTTGCCCCAGAGGGATAAGAGTTGGCTACACTCCTGATGTTTTGACAGATGCTACTGCTGAGCTGACTGTGGCTCTGCTCTTGGCCACTTGCCGACGTCTTCCCGAAGGTGTAGAGGAGGTGAAAAAGTCAGTCCAACACCTTTTCTAATACATTGTGTCATATATCACAGCTTTGTAGTGATCAATTCCAAATGTTCAACAATCTTAAAGGGATGGTCCATCCAAAAATAAAAATTCTGTCATCATTTATGCACTTTCTCCTGAGGAACACAGAAGATATTCTGAAGAATGTTGGCAACTAAACGGTTTTGCTTCCTCTTGACTTCCATTGTTTGGGCAAAACATAATGTAAGTCAATGGAAACTTAAACAGTTTGGTTACCAGTGTTACTTGAAATATCTTCTTTTGTGATCCTCAGAAGAAAAAAAAGACATAAGGGTGAGTATATGATGACAGAATTGTCATTTTTGGGTGGACTATCCCTTTAATGTTTAATAAGCATAATCTTTAAAAACAAAGAGTCATTACCCCTGTAATATCTGTTTTTTTGGCATATCATTTCCCATCTCTCTCAGTGGCGGCTGGAGTACATGGAAGCCTCTGTGGCTGTGTGGTTATGGTCTTTCGGGCAGTACTGTTGGGGTGATTGGTTTGGGCCGCATAGGTACAGTTATGAATTATTAATTTTTTCTCTCTCTACCATAAATAAGCTACCTATGCATCTGCTCTATTATGTACACCATCTGTTCTTTTAATGAAGTGACAAATTCAATGACAATCATAGTGAAAACAAGTCACTTTACAAATAAGCACCCTGTTACCATATGTAACGTGATCTCTCTGGATAACTGAATATGTCGCCCAATTTATGCTGTTAAAACAATGAAGGTGAATTGTTTAGACATTATCATAGAGAGAATTACATTGGCTCTAATAGATTTGTTTAATTGGTGATTTGTAGGTTTGGCCATTGCAAGGCAACTAAAGCCTTTTGGAGTGAAGAGACTGCTGTACACAGGCAGACAACCCAAACCTCAGGCTCAAGAGATGGATGGGGAATATGGTAAGAAAAGACAAGAAATTGCTTGATGCAACTCAATATATGAATACAGATGGAATAAAACTATTCAGAGGGCATATGAAGATTGTATGATTGCCTTTTATTATCTCCACTCAGTGCCTTTAGACACTCTGGTGAGAGTGATTTTGTGGTGGTATCTTGTTCTTTGACTCCTGACACTCAAGGCCTTTGTGACAAAACCTTCTTCTGCAAGATGAAGAAAACGTCAATCTTCATCAACACCAGCAGGTAAAACACACCGTTAAAGCAGAGCAGCAGTGGAACATGTTTGATTCTTTACTGCTATATTTGACCCATATTTGTCAAGAACATTACAGTTCTTCTGTAGACTGGCTCTTCTTTTTTTCTTTTAAACTGCTCTGCAGATATCGATTTTTCAAATCAATACTAAAGTGAAAAAATACTCTATTCTCCTTTCTCTAGAGGGGCGGTTGTGAATCAAGAGGACTTGTTTGGAGCTCTCAGCAGTGGTCAGATTGCAGCAGCGGGGCTTGATGTTACAACCCCTGAACCTCTGCCCACCGACCACCCACTGCTAACCCTTAAAAACTGTGGTGAGTGAAAAGCAGCTTTTAAATTTCACTAGTGCTCTTGTACATTGCAAATCCACTTCAATAGTGTTATTTTTTGCCAATGAAAAGCCATGTAATAGTAGAAAAAACCTTTATCTATCTCAAGTCTTGCTTTGTCTTACAGTGGTTCTCCCTCATATCGGCAGTGCCACCTACTCCACACGTGGTGTCATGAGCGAACTGACGGCAAACAACTTGCTGGCAGGCCTGACAAGCTCTGAAATGCCCAGTGAGCTGAAACTGTAGTGCTCTGGAATTTAGATGCCATATTATGTCATTGTATGCTACTGACTTTTGCATTCATATATCTAACCATTAAATCCACTGCATTAACTAGATGAGAATAGAAGGGATTAAACATGTATTAAAATCATCTCACATGGTTAATTTTGGTCATGACTGGAACGAGATGACAATTTGATATGCTAAACATGCACATTTGTTCGACTGTGATATTGCACATTCAAAGTCAACACTCAAACGTCCTTTTACACTCCAAGCTGAAGTAGAATGAATGTTATAGGTGTTTAATTTGTAACAATAAAGGATTTATTGAAAATTCCTGTATTTGACATCTCTTGGAGAAGCAGTTTTTGTTAAAGAAATCGTTAAACCACATTTTCTAAACATCAGGATTTGAATGTAATGTGAAATGTCATAGTCATTACATAAATTGTCCGTAGCGTGTTTAGCCTTTACCCTCATAACACAGTATAATGAAACCAAATGTATAAATGGGTACTGGGATTTTAAATTTACATTAAAGCAAAGTAAATGTTATAAAGCCAATCCAAGTTTTAGTCTCAACAACTCTGTCAATGGGAATAACTGATGAAAGATTTATTGCTTAGACCATTGTGAACATGACAACATTTTGGTAGACAATATACATATCTTGTTTGCCATAGTTTTCAACTGACATTGGATGAGAACAAATCAAGTACATTCAATTGCATCCAGTAAAAAAATATTAAATAAAATAAATGATACAAAGTTACATCATCTCTTCATTAACTGCCTTGGTAAGTGACTGTACAGCGGAGTCCTCCATGCTCATCTGGCAGGCAATGTTTCTGTTCATGGTGAAGTTTCATATGCTCTCCAGCTTCTTCAAAACATAGGGTGCTGAAAAACAAGCCACTTATTTTCAACCAACATAAACCTTTTGATTGACATTGAGACGTTGCTGTTTGACACATAGTTGAATAAGCTCTAACTATACACCGTCTCTAACTTTAAAGGTGACCTCTATCATTCATAGCCATGGGGACCCCATTAAATGCTGAATAGATCATCAATCAACACAACTCACATTGTGCATCGTGAAACTCATAAAAAAATAATTAATTAATAAATAATTCCAGTTTTAAACCGATCACACGTGCACATCTGATCTAACCTGCTACACGCATGAAGCGCCTGGATACTCACTGACTCGCAGAAGCGCAACATAAATCAAAAAGTTGCGAACAGACGTGATGACATCCTCGCGCATTTTTTTCTTCATCTCCTCCGGGTCCATCTTTGGCCCAAGTCCCTCAATTTTAAACATGTTTAAGCTGGAATCGAGGATTATATGTGCCTCAAACGATCACTCCAAGCCACATTCAATCCAAAAGGCATGCGAAAAGGAAAATACGTCAAGTCGGACCTGCTTCTAGGACCCCCGCTATTAGCCAGCTACTTTGTGCCTGATAGTAAGTCGTGCATTATCACGATCAATACATAATTAAAAACAATGCGTTCCTAATATAATAACATTTTATGTTACTTCAAGGTGCATATATACTACGAATTATTAATATATATTTTAGAAAAAGCATTTAAAATGTCATTTTAGTCAGGCAATATTAAAAAGAACACTTTTTTTTGGTCACGGCTCAGTGTTATGATTTTTGGTGCGTGTTTGCTGTGAATCGCCTCTGTGTGTAGCCTACTAAATAATGTGATTGTTTTAATTGTTGATTTTAATTATTTTATACAGACATTATCACATATATCATGGCTTTTAGTATTTAGTATCCTGTGGCACTGAATCATTTTTAAAAGCACAAAAATTGTAGCTGCATGTAATTTACATAAAAAGTCCACATTAGTGTATTTAGTGAATCATGGAGCACAATGGACTCCAGTCCAGTAACGCTTGCCAGACGCACCTGAAATGTATTAATGGATTCACTGAGACGTCGCCCGTCTGTTTACCCGGTAAACGTAAACGAAATTATGTGAATACTGTAAATGGCCACGAAGAGGATGGTCCTAAAGGGGTTTCCTCCAAAGAGAGCTTGAGGAAACGTAAGTATGGCTCTTGGCTCAGGACAGGGCTCAATCTATAGGTGCAGTAGTGATGGGCAAATGAAGCCTCATGAAGCCCAAGAGGGTCTAGCTGCAGACTTGCACTCTCAGACACTTGCGCTTCCGCTAGCGACGTCACTTGTTCATATTCTGCTGTTCTGTGGCGACGGATTTGCGGGTCTTGTCTTTTTCTTGCAGGACCCTGTATGTTATAGTACTAAATTAGTTTTAATCGTTTAATCACCACAGGGTCTTGTCTCCATTGGCAACACGCACGATTTGTGTCGATTGCAAGTGACGTCGCAGGTAGCGGAGAGTGCAAGTGGCCATTGCAAGTGACTTCGTAATTTAGTTTCTTTTTTCTTGTCTTCACCACCTGGCTACTGTTGTAAAATGTTGAGAGATTCGAACAAAAAGTAATAAAAAATAGCACAAAATAAAAAATAAAGCCCGCAAGTGACGTCGCTAGCGGAAGCGCAAGTGTCTGAGAATGCAAGTCTGAGAGTGCAAGCCTGAGAATGCAAGTGCGAGGCTGCAGCCAGACCCTTCTCCATGAAGCACCGAGGCTTTCCTCTGACTGTTTCGGGAAAAGATTCAAAGCTTCGCGAGTGTCAAAAATAGCGCCATCTGGTGGTCAATAAAAAATATAGCCAAAAGCCTGTGAAAATAGTGTGTGTGTGTGTGTGTGTTTGTTAAAATTCTCTCTGATAAAATAATTTACCCATTAAACTGTGGCATTAAATGCCAATATGATGTAATAAAAGAATAATGTACACATATGAATTGCATATACCAAATATATTTTTTTCTGAAATAGTTTTTATTCTTCATATTACTTGTATGGCTGGGTATTTAAAAATGTAATTGAATAAGTCTGAATGAAAACTTACTCTTAAAGTAAGATCTGGGGTTTCGAACATTCCGACACGCGCACGTGATTGGACAGATAGTGAGGCTTCATTTTCTGCTGATCACGTGATTCTCTGAAAATGCACCGGCACAGAGCTTCTTGAGGAATTGCGCTGCTTACCCGATACGCGCTTTGAAGCTTCAGTGTCATATGTAACATCACTAAGGTGCAGAATAGGTTGCAGGTTTTAATACAAATCAGATTTTCAACGTAGGTCTCAAAGTCCTAGAAAATAATTAAATCATATTAAATGTAAATGTACTAATTAAAAAAAATTATAATACAAAATGACAATTTAACATATCCTGTCCCTTTCTTATTCACATTCCTTGCATAAATATCTATATATAGACCATTTTGTCAATGTTATATATTTCATTTTATTTTTAAAATTTTCATTATTATTTTATTACATTTTATTCATTTTATTGTTGTATTTTTTCCTTTGTACTAGAAGCTACACAGAAGCTAAAACAAATTCCTTGTGTGTAACGAATACTTTGCAGTAAATCCCATTCAGAAAATACCTTGCATAATTTCATCTGTATATAGATTATTTTGTCGTAGATCATTTAAAACAATTTTTTTGTCTGTGTACTGGAAGCTACACTAAAACAAATTCCCTGTGTGTGTAAGTACTTTGCAATAAATATCATTTTGATTTTCTACTATTGCTAATTCAATATGCATGAAGCATTTTCAATTATTAACCTAAACCAGGATTAGTCTGTTGTTTAGCAGTTCCAGTTGCCTTGTTATCGCACATGTAATTCATTTGACTCCTGTGAATCATCTTACCTCTAGGTGGTTTTGTCTTGATTGATGGCCAGAGAGGTGTGTTCTACTCTGAGAGCTGGGAGCCCAATGGCAGCACTTTATACCTGCCTGTAAATGGCACTTTGTTAGCCAACATTGAAAAATATGATCAGATCAGCTTTGAGCAGGGCTGCTTCTGCATTGGCGATGCAGCAGGTGGATTTCAACAGAAAGTCC
Organism: Sinocyclocheilus anshuiensis; assembly: GCF_001515605.1. NCBI lineage: Eukaryota > Metazoa > Chordata > Actinopteri > Cypriniformes > Cyprinidae > Sinocyclocheilus > Sinocyclocheilus anshuiensis. The sequence goes on along the minus strand of NW_015557063.1, from coordinate 328,954 downwards.
AAGGTAGGCCTCATTAGTTTGTTTGAATAATATGATCATTTGAATTAGTAGTTCATGTTCATTTCAAGTCTGCACTTTCAGGTAATTGAAATTACTACTTAGGGAACCTCTTTTTGATTATGCAGGTCAAGCGATCCATTGCTGGCGATATAGTGAACATGAGCGAAAGCTTTTCATTGCGCTTTCTTACTTGTTCACAAACTTACAGGTGAGTTTATTGTTAAATAATATAAAAATATTTCTATGCATTAAGGTATGGCAGTTTGTGTCTTCTCATCATCAAATGTGTCTTTTCCCTCTTTATTCTGTAGGTGTTCCAGGAAATTGTCAGCACTCTCGATTGTCTCTGAGGATTCTGGCGAGTGCGCACAGTGGTGCCAGTGCCATCTAAACTAAAAAGCACATACCAATCCTATTTTATTTAGCGTAGCCTAGACACTTTTCTTCCTTGTTACAATGTCTTTTTTAAAACATCACATTACATATTGTGATATCAATTGAAACATATGTGCCTTTTTGACACATCAGTGTATTTCTTTTCTGTGCCGTTACAGCGCCTGTCGACTGGCTTTCACAGTGAGTCACCAATGAAAGATGTCAGCCATTGTTGATATCTAAAAAAGTGCATTTAGTTAAGCAATGTTATTATGTTCCATAAATGTGGATACTGATTTATTTTGCATGACAAACACTACTGTAAGCAATCCTGCAGCCTCAGTTATTGCTGTGAACCAAAACATGACATGAAAATACTGTATTTTAGATGCCCGTCAAGCTTGTTGCTGATTTTGTGCACTATATTTGTACTCTAGAAATGTTTGTACTGCTGCATGCTGTTGTATGCGTATAAGCTTTGCTTTTGGTGACTTATATATATATATATATATATAGTGGGTACGGAAAGTATTCAGACCCCCTTCAATTTTTCACTCTTTGTTATATTGCAGCCATTTGCTAAAATCATTTAAGTTAATTTTTTTTC
>NW_015557063.1:315304-318217 GCF_001515605.1 Sinocyclocheilus anshuiensis | reverse complement strand
ATATATATATATATATATATATATATATATATATTTACAATAAAAAGGAAGAACTAAAAATCCATTCAATCTGTTGCCGTTTCTTTAAAAATGAATTGGGTTGACATGTTGTGTCACAGGCTATCTGAGTTTAAAGGAATAATTCACCCAAAATGAAAATGTCTAAAAATGTACTCACCCCTGATTTTGTTTCTTCATCGGAACAGATTTGGAGAAATTCAGCATTACATCACTTGCTCACCAATGGATCCTCTGCAGTGAATGGGTGCTGTCAGAATAGTCTGAAATAGCTGATAAAAACATTACAATAATCCACAAGTAATCCACATGACTCCAGTTCATCATTTAATTTACTGTCAAGTGAAAAGCTGCGTGTTTGTTAGAAACAAATTCATCATAAAGACATTTTTAACTTCAATATAGTGTTCACCAGTGCAAAAAATAAAATATATGTCCTCTATCCATAATATTGCTTCCTCCAATGAAAAATTAATCTCTTCTGAATATACACAGATCAAGCACTGTTTACAAGCCAAAATAGTTCTAAACAAATATGTCGGTGGATTCTGATGTGAGATGACAACAAGGAATGGACTTTTTCACTGGTGAAGCAAGCTATTATTATGGATTATAGACTGGTATTTTGGCCAGAAGTGACAGTTTAAAGTTAAAACCCCTTAATGATGGATTTGTAGCTTACAAACACACAGGTTTTCAATTCACAAGGTGTTAATTGATGTCATGTATTATTGTGATATTTTTATTAGCTTTTTATTTGGTCTCTCATTCGGACGGCACCCATTCACTGCAGAGGATCAGTTGGTGAGCAAGTGATTTAATTCTAAATTTCTCCAAATCTGTTCCAATGAAGAAAAACTCCACGTACTCATCTTGGATGGCCTGTTGGTGAGTACATTTTAAGCAAATTTCTATTTTTGAACTATTCCTTTGTCTATTGTGTATCATTTTCTGATCCTATTCTTCTTCTTTATCCTTTCCCTTCTCATCTCTCACTGTTTATACATCTGAAAATGGTGAATTGTTACAAAATTGAATTGGAAATTGGAAAGGGCAAGGGGCTAATATTGTTCCCTTATTCTCAAAATTGCTCGCCCTTGGTAAACTTTGCTCAAGTATAGACTTCAGCTCAGTTTTAGAGGCTGTTCATACTCCCCCCCCCTCTCCTCCCATCAGTCTCAGCGGGTAGCTCTCCATAGATCATTCATTACATAGATCCTGTGTGAGTCAGAGGCCTGCTGTCAGACTGGAGAAATAAGATGGAGTGGAGAAACTGGCTGCCGTTTATTTGTTCTTCATGACTTTTCATGAGGTGAATGAGTGAATGTAGTATCTTATGCAAGACCGATTATAAGCTATTATTCCTTTTTCAAAAAGAAGTAAATCAAGGCTTCATTACTCAAAATGCCATTCAAAATTGTATTATACAAATTATACAGTGCATACAATGGCTATTAATGTTTTAAATGAGTCTTAACGGAACTTGTCGGCTTTAATGGTAATTTTGAGAGTACAGTAACTCTATTCGTGTTAAAAGCAGCTGACTGATGGTGAATGTTTCAGTTATTATAGCTCACAGAGGAGTTATAAACACAGCTGGCGGCCAAGATTCACTTCCAATTTAGTGCAAAGAGACCTTATTGGCACCAGTCTAACTGATTTGTTACTTTTAGAGCTAAGAATGTACGTGAAAACAGCACCACTAATGGCAAAAAATGAGATGAGCTTTAAATGGAATTTTAATATTTGGCATTAAGTTAAATTTTAATTTAATATAGACCTGACAATAAGGATTGAAATGACTTTCAATCACCCATTCAATCTAAAATGTCCACTTCAATGCATGTTGTAAATGTCAATATAGTCTGTTAATCTTTTAACAGTTTAATGTAATAATTATTTCTAAATAATGTAAATAATAAGAATGTTATCTAGTACACTGACAAGATTTTCATATTTTCTAAAGATAATAAGAGTAGTGTTCAAACGCAAACAAAAGCTTTCAAGATACTTGCATTGACATAATGGTCTAAAACAGGTGTAGTTCATCTCTTTGAACACTAGACTGCAGCGTAACACAAGGCATCTCCCATGATGCTTAAACAGAGCGATTAACCTAAACATGAAATGAAGTCTGGATATGAAACCACATGTGTGGCACACAGTGCACCTTGTAGTACACACGCTATATAAATAAAAGACAAAAAAGAAAAAAATCACTTTCACTTGTTTGTTGTTATTGCTTTGAGAGGAACCCATCCACACAAATGTCTAATGTTATCAAGCTGGGCCTATGTTTTACTTAACTTTAACATATCTACCACAAAGGGTATTTTTCTAGGCCCTAACTCCACTCAGGTGGGACTGAAAGCAGTACGCACGCTTCATTGATGACAGCAGACACCCGTGTGCCTCCTGTGAGGATAGAGTATTTAGCTTTCTGTCGCAGACAGCTAGAGCTCTCTCATCCTCCGTTTCAGCTGGCAAGGGGCATTGGACAGCCCTAACCCTGAGTTTCTTCCTTTCTAACTGAGAATCTGATTAAATGAGACCTGGTTGGCTCTGACAGATACCGAGTGCTGGGGTGGTGATGAGAAAATGAGCTCGTTATCACCGCCTGAGAGAGTGAGTCAGCGTGTTTAGTGGGGATGAGATTTGCTCATTTCAAAAGATTCTACGTCGTCACTGACCTAACTAAGATTTTGCACAAACATTCGATTAGGGTACGTTGAGTTAAATTGAGATGTAAATCATTTTGAATTTAACTATACCTATACCTATATTTATCCAGCTAATACACCATTAAAGGGGTCATATGATGCGATTTCAAGTTTTCCTTTCTCTTTGGAGTGTTACAAGCTCTTGGTGCATAAAGAAGATCTGTAAAGTTGCAAA
>NW_015557063.1:307151-315294 GCF_001515605.1 Sinocyclocheilus anshuiensis | reverse complement strand
GTGTGTGTGTGTGTGTGTGTGTGTGTGTGTGTGAGGGGAACAGGGTCACATCACAGCAGAGTGAACAGTCTGTCAGAAATCATAGCACGTCAGCTGTCTTAACCGCGGCTTGTGTACTGCATCATCACTGTGTCTGTCACGCGACTCTGTTGCCCTTTCAGGCTTGAACTGATGGTAAAACTAACAACATTATTAACTGTCTTGATTTTTACTTTGAAAGCTGAAGCTCGCGATTATGGTAAGGGGCATTACATTTCCGATGCGTGCTTGTGGTGTTCGGCCAATCACAATGCACTGGGTCAGCTGGCCAATCACCCTGGCAGGCGTTTTCAAAAATGTTCGGTTTCAGTGACCTGATGCTGCGTTTGCGTGTGGAGGAACGGCCTAATCGCGTAGAAAAAGCTGTGGTTTTAAAAATAACCGCGTTCGTGTGGACAGGGCCTTATAACATCCAAGTGAAAGATATAACACCAACATGTCAGAAAAAAATAAAAAACCAGAGGACCAAAGGATCACCCCCTCCTAAAAATGACTTGTGAACTCAATCAGGTGTAGCTACTCATCTTCTCAATGGCACACAAAACCATTTGACTTTCAACTCTAATCAGCTGTGCATGAAGCTCGGCATGAAAAGCTTTCCTAGAGCATTTCAGTCCTTGGTAGTGCAACTGAAGCAAACAATCAACTATGGGTGGCAAGGCACTGTCAAAAGATCTCCGGGATAAAGTTGTGGAAGGCAAAGGTCAGGAGATGGATACAAAAAATGTCAAAGGCTTTATCAATGCCTAGAAGCACAGTGAAGTCTATTATTAAGAAGTGTATTTGGTACAACACAGACCCTCCCTGGTTCAGGACGTCACTCCAAACAGGATGAAAGAGTCAGGAGGAAACTGGTAAGAGAGGCTATTAAGAGGCCTACAGCAACTCTAAAGCAGTTGCAGGAATTTATGACAAAGAGTGGTCATTGTGTGCATGTGACAACAATATCACAAATTCTCCACAAATATGGCTTCTATAGGAGGGTTGCAAGAAAAAAGCCACTCCCCAAGAAAGGCCACAATCAGTCACGACTGAGCTTTGCCAATACACACCTTGAAGATTCTGAGGCAGATGAGACTAAAATTAAATTATTTGGCCTCAACACCTAACAATATGTCTGGTGGAAATCCGATACACCTCACCATCCAAATACACCTACAGTAAAGCAAGGAGCTGGTAATATCCTGTTATGGAGGTGTTTCTCTGCAGCGGAGACTGGAGCACTTGTCAGGATAGAAGGAAAAATAGATGGGGCAAAATACAGTAAAATTCTTGAATTCTCTGTCAGAAAGTTGTCAATGGGAAGAAGGTTTACCTTCCAACATGACAATGACCCAAAGCACACAGAAAAACTGATCACAGTGGTTGAAGGAAAAAAGATGAATGTCCTTGCATGGTCTAGTCAGAGCCCAGACTTAAAACCCCACTGAAAATCTGTGGAATGACTTGAAGACTGCAAGGACTGCAATAAAATTGAACTGAACTTTGAGCAGTTCTGCAAGGAAGAGTGGGCAAATATTGCAAAGTCTAGATGTGCAAAGTTAGTAGAGACATACTGTATCTCAACAGACTCCCAGACATATCCCAAGGATGTAATTAAAGCAAAAGGTGGTTCAACGAAATACTGACACAATGGGGGTGATCCTTTTTTGTTTTTTTTTTCTGACATATTGGTGTTATATCTTTCACTTGGATGTTATAAGTTGCACTGAGTAAATACAGTTGGATAAAACAAAAACTGTGTCCGTCTTCATTTCAGGCTGCAAAGCTACAAAATGTGATTATTTTAAAGGGGGGTGATTCTTTTCTATACCCACTGTATTTCCAACTTTATATATAGAGCTGTGTGATAATATAGTTATAATGTAGCACATTTTGTGACAATTTGCTATTTAGTATATATAGCTATACATTAGCATACTGTATATATCTGGGTAAAGTTGGATGTACTACTGTATCCAACCTTAAATATATCTCTGAGCAATATTATAGTCGAAAAGATCTGTCTGTACTCCGGTTACATTTTCGGCATGCAATGACGACCGTGTTTAAACCTTATTTAAAGATAAATTACCTAAAGCCTATCCTGTCTATGATGGAGGTGTTATGTAGTTGAGTTAATGCCCGAAATTAGCTCTACATTGATGCGGAGTCCAGCTGTAAGAGCTTCAGTTTGATGTGACATCTGATCAGTGCTTACAGGCATCTGTGCTTGTCTAGTCAGAGCCAGCTGTCCTATGCTATGATTGAGATCACACCGGCACCTCGTCTGTGCCAGACTAGCGGTGTTTGGCACTCGCCATCAGCCATTATTCAAGACCCTGCAGCTCCTCCATGCACTGCTGCACAAATGCAGGATAACTGCCATCTGCTGAAAATCCTGTCACAGTCAGAATCTTTTAACCAGTCAGTGCAAAAGCCAGGGAATGGATTGCTACACGGTTAGAGCTGGATGGTAGGATGATGATGATTATGGCTGGGAATGAAAGGGCAAAGGGGTGGGGCTAATCTAGACATATAATTACTGAACAGCAAGTCTTTACTTTGAAACAGCACTACCATTTCAAGCTCTAAACGGCTGAAGATTAAACTATTATATAGTTCCTCTTTTGAAAAATTAGTTAGCTACACTACACAAAAAATAAAAAGCAGCTAACTACATTTTATGTATGTATAAATTACTGTTCAAAAGTTTGGGATCTGTAAGATTTTTGAAACAAATCTCACATGCTCACCAAGGCTGCATTTACTGAATCAAAAAGTTACTAAGAAGAGTAATATTGTGAAATGCTAGCACAATTTAAAATAAGTGTTTTATATTTTAATATATTTTAAAATCGAATATATTCATGTTTTGGAAAAGCTGAATTTTAAGCAGTCATTACTCCAGACTTCAGTGTCATATGATCCTTTAGAAATTATTCTAATATGCTGATTTGGTAATATTTTTGTGGAAACTTTTTTTTAAGAATCTTTTCATAAATAGAAAGTTTAAAAGAACATTTATATGAAGTTGATATTTTTTTGTATCTTAATATTAATCTGAATTAAGGTGAAACTTAATAGTGGAACATATGAGAGAGAAGAATGCCAGTTTATTGCCTCTGTTTACTGAATTGTAAATGTGCATTGAAGAAAGGCACAACTATTGTCACATGTCACAGAGTCAGCAACATCCACAGCACCAGATCCCTACACTCCGACCACTCGTTCCCAATCTCCAGAGTGCTGATCACCTGTACCTGTCACAGCCAATTACTACACACCTTATAAGCCTGCTCACTTCAGTTCACCTTTGTCTGGTCTCGTCGTTCACATGGACACTTTCCTGACTACTTACGCGTATGGACTTACCTAAACGATATCTTCTGCCCCCTTCTGTCTTCAACAAATCTGCATCCAGCTACCTCATTCGGTTCTCCACCTCCATTACACCCAAACTGCTAAAGATAAGACTGTTATTCTATACCATTACCTCTGCATTGATCCATTTACCATTTACTCACCTGCATTAAACTACCAATCAGAAATAAAAACCTGTTTTCTGGAATTACCTGTCTGCATCCTTCTGTTCTGTGACATCACATTACAGAAAACATGTTTTTAAGCGACTACCGTTACTACAAGTTTGTTTTTAATACTCCCCAGAATGGTTTGTACAGATTCACTTGTATTCCTAACACATTTGAAGCAGCTTGTCGCATATGATAACGGTTATCACACATATCCAACAGCTTCCCAAAGGTGTGTGTGACACAAAAAGAGATGCTTTCTACACGATTGTGTGAGTATCTTGGAAAGCCTTGTGAAAATTTTCCCCAGGGAAGGTATTTTCAACCTCAATAAGTCATAATTCAGACATTAAGTCCCTTCAGTGATAAGACTATATGAGCCATGTTAACAGGGGGTTCAAAGAGCCCTTGGTCACACGCTCACCTGGCTCCTTATAAAAACCCATGCCTGGACAGGAGGGAGATAGGGGCCATGAACCGGTTGTGTGAATCAACACGGGCTTCTGAAAGAGCCAGCAGCCTGCGGACATGTTTATGCTAAAATATCACAAGAGGAAACAACATGGTGTGACTAGTGTGCGTTTACTTCTCTGTAGGTTAGGGAAAGGTTTTTACCATGCCCTGTGGCTAACTGTCATATTCAAATGGTTCCCCAAAAAAAATCGTGCTTGCACAGTGCTTTCTCCTGACAGTTGTCTCTAAGTATTGCTTTCATTGTGCCACAGAATATTCCAATTGACACTTAAAAGCGAAACAGTAACAAAAAAGACAGTATTATTAGCCCTCTCTTTCATAGGAATATTATGAGTTTAGTAAAAGTTAAACACAATCTACAGCATTTATGACATAATGCTGATTACCACATATTTAACTTCAACTTGTCCTTCCTTCTAAGAAAAGATCAGGGTACAGTGAGGCATTTACAACTGAAATGAATGGGGCCAGTTTCTAAATGTTAAAATAGTCACTTTTACTCACATAGTACAGCCACAAGATGCAAACAACACTCTAAAAAATGCTGGGTTAAAAAGGGACAAACCTCCGAGGGTTACACGTCAAAAGCAGTTATAGTCAAGAAGAGTGTTGTGCATTGTTCGGCTTTAGCGGGACAGATCATATAGATATGTGTGATGACTTCTGTCTATTGACATCCATCAATCCATCCATCCACTTTTTCAAGCCAACATTCAAAATTACTGTTTTCCTCGAGGGAGCAAGTCCTATTTCCTGTGAAAATGTAGTTTTTTTAGACTTTTAACTGGAAAAGAATTATAAAATAGCAAAAATTAGTTTTACTTTTGATTTTTGCAAAACATTCTTCAGTTTTTACTTCAGTGATACCACTTAAAATAATCATTTAGACTATAATACCAATTCTTATCGCAAAGCGAAAACATCAAGGCCAATGACATTCTTAATGACAAACATTAATACTAAGCTCAATAAAATGGTAATTAAGAAGCTGTTTGATGTCACCTTCTACTTCCTTTAAAGTATGTCCTCAGACATCTTTTAAATCTTTTGATGAGTCATCATCATAATAATACTGTCATAAGCCCGATTCGGACGTTAATTGTTTCTCAGGGGGACGTAAGTGATTTTCACCATTTACAGGGGGAGTCGGTGATTTAATTGCCGTCCGAGTCCAGGATGTCGGTGTTTTTCTCTCACCACCCCCGTAAAAATCCCCGGCTGAATTACCTACTGTTTTTTGACAAACACCAAGGTCGTGTGGTAATTTAATTGCCACCCGAATCCACATCTCTGAGTTTACGAGAAGAAATCGATTCAAAATTCAGTGCTTAAACCCTTTTTGAGTAATTTGCATAGTCCTACATATTTATTTCTGAAATGCTGGAAAGTATTTAAAATAACAATACTTCATAACTGCTCACAGCGACTGGGAGCAGAAAGAGAAGTAAAGCATGCAAACATTCAAAATGGGTCTTTATTATGGGAGCAGCAGGTATGCAATACAATTAACAAAAATGTGTATTATAAACGGATATATACATAACTATATCGCGTATAATTATATACAACTATAGGTTTTACACAATAATAAGAATAAATTTGTAAATAAAATTCATTTTATTTACAGCAGACAATTATGTGACTGGTCACATGAGCAGCGCGTTCCCGGGTTCGTAGGATCACAGAACTCACTTCTCCTCTGTGAATAGATCACCATCCGAATCCATGAGTTTTATCATTGAGGTGATATGTAAATTTATTTTTACAGACGTCCACATGAGAAACAATTACAGTCCGAATCGGGCTAGCTTTTTTGCTCAGTGGGCTTCTTGAAAGATCTAAAGACGCACATGCATGTCTTTCATATTGCCATGGTAATGTGAGTATTCAGAAACCATTCCTGTGTGCTCAAGCTCATTCACATCATAGAACATTTTCAAACATCCTTGTTCTACAGAACCCCAGGAAGATTGTTACTTTGACGATTGCCAAGACACTAATCGTAAGGATGAAAGACCCAAAGAAACATTACCTTCTGTATCAGCATGGTGACAGAGTCTACTTCAGACAAATTAAACTGCAGCTTCTAGCTTTCTCTTATTTGACTCGCTAGCTAACAACACAAAATACGTGCTTGTAAATAACAGAAGCTGCATTAGTTATAGTCAGTGTGCTTGAGCATATGGATGATGTGGAAAATGGAGTGCCTGTCAGTTATTGTAGATAAGTGCATATGCTGTTAACGACGTCTCTTTTATGCTATATCTGCAGCTGTCTTTATCCATTTACAGGAAATCAAAAAAAAGAATCTTCTTTAAAATTAGCATACTGAAAACTTTAGCAAGGAAAACAGCTACCCAATGTTGGACGTTTTACACAGGGAAAAAATACTTTTTACTTAAGGAATGAAAAACAAAAAAATGACAAATCCTTAAATTGCCCATTATGCGTCATCCAAGAGTGGTGCTGAGATGCCAGCTTGTTTCAAGTTATTGATCCAGAATATCAAAGTTCTATTGATTCTTTTCTCCTGGAAAAGCTCTATATTTTTTTTCCCTCTCACCTGGCTCTTCATTTTCAATTCATTTCAACCAACACTATGAAAATTGCTGCAAGACAGATTTCTGTTTGTGTGCATGTGCAGATGCAATTTGGTTAACGGTTAGCAGGTGATTTTTTTATTCATAAACAAGTGTCTTTTTTTACACCCACATAAACCACTGTTCAAAAATTTAGGATAAGTATCTTATGCTCACCAAGGCTGCACTGGTTTTCAAAAACACAGTAAAGACTGGAATATTGTAAAAAAAAAAAAGTATTACAATAAAAACTACTGTTTTCTATCTTAATATATTTTAAAATGTATTTTTCCTGTTATGGCAAAGCTGATTAGTAATGCTGATGTACTCTTTAGTGTCACATCATCCTTTTGGCATTATTCTAATATGTTCAAGAAACATTGATGAATAGAACAGAACAGCATTTATTTTTGAAGTAGAAATCTTTAAAAAAAATATAAAGATATTTAAAAAAAGATATAAATGTCTTTACTGTGAATTTATAAATTTATTTAAAACAAATCTTAATAATCCCTTTGATCGGTAGTGTAATAAAACTGTGATCAGCTCTCCAGGTCTTCTACTTTGCACAGATCCTTAACTGTTTGGCCACCTCCTTTTTGTGTCCTCTCCAGTCTTGTCTACCTCAGTTTTGAAATTACCACATTGTACATTTGACTGTGAGTTGCTCTGCAGAGTGTTGGATATAGTTTAATGCCATTTTCATGCAGAGCCTGAATGAAAACACAGCAAATGTTTTCACACTGTTAAGGCGTACATCCACTGTCTGTTTTTGAGTTCAATTTCTTCTCTATTGTGAAATAGCTTGTCAAATACAGAGGAGAATGTCGGCTTCAAAAGATTAAGCTGAGGTATAGGAATAATTGAGGTGTTCTTCATCTGTGTATGAAGCTGTGCTCTACATATAACCCCTTAAAAATATATACAAGAAAACCCTGAATTTAAGTTCATTTAACTACAATAGATCTCCTAAACTAGGAGAGGAAATGTTTTACCAAAACATTTTTTGTGATAAACACTGCCACATATGAACAGCTTTCTAAAACCTTTATGCCACACCTCAAATGACAAGGGAACTTATAGTAATATAACTATTAATTAGCAAGTTCTGTTATGTTCTATTAAAGTTCTGATGCACAGAAACCATTACTAATCCAAATATTCCTACTCAAACACATTCATGTCAGACAGACAGACAGACAGATAGATAGATAGATAAAAACAATGGAAAGTTAAAGCTGCAAGCAACGATGAACGGGCCCTCGCAGCCGGGCTCACTGCCATGGGGTGGCTTTAGTAAAACAGCGAACGGCGAGCATTATGCATTTAAAGTGGTAAATATAGGAGGAATACGTCAAAGTCATTTATATGTGCCAATCTTCCTGCTGCCAGCTGGTGGCGCTATAACCATAACTGGATTTTGGCATGTAGATTTCTTCAGTCCAGCACTTTTATCAAACATATGAAATTTGGTGCAGACTGAACATGGTATGTTTGAGTTAGTATAAAGCATGACGTGTCCTATTGCCAACAGGTGGC
>NW_015557063.1:286194-307047 GCF_001515605.1 Sinocyclocheilus anshuiensis | reverse complement strand
ATTTTATGCCTGAGTTACAACAACTTCTATTCCCATGGCGAGACATCGAAATTTGTCACGGCGCCATAGACACGTCCTTTAACGAAAACTCAAGACCTTCGCAATTTAACATTGCAAAGGCCTTTAGATTATACTGAACAACTTTGGAGAAGAAGAATAATAATAATAAACGCAGCAATTCCAAGAGGGTCCTCGCACCGCGGTGCTCGGGCCCTAATGAGTAATGAAAACAGTATAATCTAATTTTAAACTGACCAGTTTACCCAATATCTAACTGTATGTGTTTTTCTGCCTATTAGACATCATTACTTTAGCAACATAGACAGCAGCTCCATCATGCAAATAGCACTCCTCACACAAATCAGGCTATGTAGAGCAATGCTGGCATCAGTCATTAATGAGACATTTCAGTTAGGATGCTGCCTTAAGGTTTTGTTGGCAGCATATCTTAATGTGTAACATTAGTCATTAGTAACTATGTCATGTTGTTGATTACCTGAAATATGAAATCACATTTAGCCTTTCTACAGCCATACAAGTCGAGACAGATGGAGGCCATCTAAATTGTAGAGAGGTATTTTGCCCTGTAAAAATGATTATCCATTCTACACGTCAGGTTTTTCTTTTTGCCGTTAAATTTGCGGTATTTCAAATGAATTCACAAGTACGGGAAATGAAAAGCACATCCAATTTAAGAGAGAGCGTGACTGAAGATTAACATTGTGGTGGGCTATTACTGTGGCCAGTAGGAATTCTCCAAAGGAATAAGCTCCACAGAGGCTCAGCAGAGTTTCCCCCTTCATCTCCGGCACTTGTGGCGCTTGGCAGCATACAACAATAATGAAGGCAGCACCTGCTATGAATTCATTCATAGATCATCTGCTTCCTTTATTAATGCGTAAAGACTTACTAGGCGGACTGCGCACCTTCACATCCAACCTCTTTGATTAATGCTTCTTCTGAAAACCACATCAGTTAGAGAAGGCGCTATCTGGTATTTATCTTTACAAGATTGTATCGACTTTTGTGAGCTCATGCAGAAAATTAACTGTCATGTACGCAACCGGTCACAAAATGAAGACCATTAATACCTCTGGACTAGCGTGGACAGACTCGCCATCCTCTGCCTCAAGTGTTGGGAAAATAAGCACGTCTGTCTGGCTGCTGTGATGAGGGAGTGCTGACATCCATTCAGTCACATCAGAAGAATGGCTGTAATAAGACCGACTATCAGCACTTTTCTTAGAAAAACATATTAGAATGGGCATGAAGTGGGGAGATGATACAACAAGCTATTCCAGCGTGTGTTAGAGAAGCTAATGACATTACTATCAGCACAAGCGACACCGAGACTTCCACTCCATGCAATGAACGCCACTAATGTCTGGCTTTTGCAGGCGCATAAACTGAAGCTTGAAGCCAGATCAATGTGCAAACATAGGCCGCTAAGAGCAGATACATTGCACTACAACATTTCGCTAATGATACTAAAGAATCTTCCGGGCTGAGTTATTAAAGTGAATTGGTTAGTTTAATACATCATTTTTGGATAATGTTTAAAGTGAGAGATGCAATTTTGATCCAACGTATTCTAGACTATAAAAATCTGCTTATATAATATATGTGGCTATAAATAGTACCCAATCCAAGATCAAATGATTTGTTCTGATGATTCACACTGGCCTCCCTGTCACGATTCCATTTGATTCATAAGCACTCCATTTGATTAGATTCTAATTAGATTCAAAGGTTATTTATATATTTCAATCATAATGTCCTAATTGAAATAGAATTAAAACAAATAGAAAGATGTGCATCTTTTTCAGGTATATTAATAGGCTTTGTTGTAATTAATGGAGTATTTTGGTTAAGATCACAGTTGAATGTGAACCTACATGAGACAGATGTATGGCCTTGAAAAAATTGAACACTGCATTAATCTTGGTGCTGCTCTAACCCTGCATCCCATTTAGATTATGGCTTAAAATCGCAACAACCAAACATGATGCACACAATTTCCCTGTAAAAGGCCAAACTTTATGGTAATTTCAAAGCCTAACAAATCATACAGCTCTGTTGGTGCAATGCACAGAAACATGATCCAGTTTCTTTATATGAAGAGTCACTGATTGTACAAAACCTTCACTAAGTCATAGTTGACATTAACTGAAACAAACTAATTTAACCTCCAGGGCCCAACAACTTCTAGACTTCCAGTGAAGCTTCACTAAGATGAACTCTGTTCGATTAGTTCTGGTCAGGTTCTCCTTTTGAGCCCTTCATTCAGCAGTTGATTTATTATTTAGCACCCTGATAATATCGTCGATAGAAAAGCCAGTACACAATACACTGGGAAAGTATTTTTAAATATATTAAATAATTCATAACGTGTGATTTGTCATGATTTATCATGCAGGTATCGCTTTTGAATAGAGCAGCATTGTTGGGTTTTGGATGCTGGTGTCCATACCAGGCTTCTTATCAAGCTGATCTAGCATGCTACCCTTGGACAGCTATCTTCCAAAGGAAGACAATGCTAGTTAATCATCTTTCTTTTTCTTGGTGAAAAACTGCTTGTCTATCAGTTAGACCATCACCAGCTCTGACTAGCCTGGACCAGCATGGGGAAAAAAAGCTGCCAATGGGGAAGACATATCCGACAGACAGCTGCCTGAATATTTGTTGGTGTAGCAAACGTCCAGAATTCAAAATGTGAATATGTCCCAAAAGGCTCAGTGTTTGGACACTGCTCTGGTTTTTATTACTAGAGGACTTTCAGTCCATAACTCTGTTTTGGCGTCAGAATTAACCCGTGTTTGAGCTAAAGAGACTTCAAACAGCCCTGCTCAGTTGCAAATGTCTAAACAAACAATAACTTTACATGCATGAGAGACTTCTGTTCAGAGAGTAAAATCTGCCTGAATCCCCCTATTGAATCTGACACCTTTGGTGCACAATCAATGACAAGGATCAATGTTCGGCCCTTGCTGAAACAAACATTTTCAGACCACCCAGATAAATAATTTATTTCACTCATGAATTATAGACTATAGATGAGAGAGACAAAAACAAAATGGACTCCAAGATAAAATTCCTTCCTTCAAAACCATGTTCGCCTCGGTTTCATTATTCGTAGTTAGTACTGAGAGAAGCATTGTGTGTAATAAAATGCCCAATGCCTCAAACATTCAGACAGAATCTGATGCTTACTTTTACCAACCGAAAGCCATTAAGTGTCTCAGCTGTAATTGGATTCTCAAAAGGACGCCTGCTTAGTGCTCATACCTCAAAGCCAACAGCAAATGCACATATTTTCTTTCCACTGTCATTGTATGTGTAAACTTGCTTCTTTTGTTTTCACATTGCTGTGGAACGATTTGCATAGCCCTGCAGATGCACGTGCTGTGCTTTGTCTCTGAAACATGTGTCTGATGTTCTCCGCATGCACTTATAACCACAGTGGAAGATAAGAAGCATTTCAATGGTGAGCTTACAAACAGTATGTTCGGTGGCATCAGGGAACAGAATGCCACATTACATGCTGCATACTTATTCCGTTGTGCTAGTTGTGTGAATTTCGGTTAAAAATGAAGCTAAAGAGCATAATATTCATGTGGATGTATAGAAGTTGAGCCTCCAGCACCAAACGCAATTACCTGAGATATTGTTTGTTTGCTCATGATTACAAATGCCACCACAACACTGGCTATACATCATCAAACCAGACGAAATGGCAAGGAGTACCAAGTGGTGTTGGAATTCAATAGCATTTTGCAGAGTGCGGAACAGTGTTAGCCTCAGATAACGTCAGTCAAAGGCTGCTTCTGCTTTATGCAGGCAAGCTTGTCTGACGCCCCTGAAATTGCAAAGAAGGATATTCAGTAGGATGTGGAGCACGCCACATGCTGCATGTAATGAGTGTACCAGGCCCAGTGTCCCAATGTCACCAGTTGAGCAAGCCAAGCTTACTCTGGCCTCTGGAGAGAATGCATTGTGCCCCTCTACTTTCCTCAAAAATAAGAGTAATAACACATAAGAGTAATTCAATTCTTCATAGCTTTTTAAAATGCAAAATCTAAAATAGAAAATATTTATAATAATAGACTGTCATCACATTAACTATATTTTAAAAAGTGTAATTAACTTTGAATTCATATATATTTAAGCTAAAAAATAAATAGATTTTTTTTCAGCCCAATGTTATGAACACAAATGATATTCTCAGGGAGTGTCTGTCATACATGAAGGAGCTTCTAGATAACAGCAACTAAACATGACAAGTGAATATAGCATCAGTTATTGACTCTAAAATGAACATTCATTATTTCTGCATAATTAGCTGCATAATTAATGACTGCTGTTTCAAATGAACACTGAAGGAAAGCACAACAATAGTGCCTAGCAACCTCCTGTTAACTGTGGCAATCAATTTAATAACGAATGAATGCGCTGAAACGGACACAGCAACTACGAGTCATTAGTGTAACTGATTTCAATTTTCCTCCACCATGGTTTGTCTGCCAGTTCACCGGCTGACCAGTATTAGCGAGAGATTAGCCATAGATTCTCTGATTCGTGGTTTAATCAACCTCATTGTTGTGGTGGTTTTCACAGCACATGCATTTAGCATTTTCTGCACCCATATTTGTTTGATTTGAGTGTGCGTGTCTCTCTGGCTAATTTTGTCAACACGATTCATTGTAATTTATTGAAAATAAATATAAGGGAAAAATCCATCAGACCAAACTGACTTATTTATTTAACCTTTATTTGAATAATACAGGCAAAATAAAGTCTGCTGCAGACATAGTGATGTTTAGATGTGTGACTTTTGTTGCTGAATAGTTTCTGTACTGTACAATCTTATTTTGTAATTCTTATTCAATTCTTGTTCTTTTTTTTTGAAAGAGCAGAAAAAATTGGAATGCTTAGCCAAATGTATTGCTGTTTCTCTTCATTTTCCTCATAAGTAAATAGGCGGGGTGATAACTAGGATTTGTTTCTCCCTAGATTAACCACAACACATTACACAGAGGAAGAGTTTTGGTCTACGAAGCTGGAAAATTTATTATTTTTATTCAGTTTCAGTTCTCTTAGAGTAATATTTTAAAGCTGCAGTCTGTAACTTTTTTATGTTCAAAATGTATATAATAAGCGAGTACACCATGAATCCATTTCAGTCAAAGGCTGCTTCTGCTTTATGCAGGCAAGCTTGTCTGACGCCCCTGAAATTGCAAAGAAGGATATTCAGTAGGATGTGGAGCACGCCACATGCTGCATGTAATGAGTGTACCAGGCCCAGTGTCCCAATGTCACCAGTTGAGCAAGCCAAGCTTACTCTGGCCTCTGGAGAGAATGCATTGTGCCCCTCTACTTTCCTCAAAAATAAGAGTAATAACACATAAGAGTAATTCAATTCTTCATAGCTTTTTAAAATGCAAAATCTAAAATAGAAAATATTTATAATAATAGACTGTCATCACATTAACTATATTTTAAAAAGTGTAATTAACTTTGAATTCATATATATTTAAGCTATCGCTCTGACCATGGAGAAACCTAACCGAAACAACCGTACCTCTCACTTTTATACAAATAGTCATAAGCTGGCTACTGTGCCTTTGGGTATACGAGCTCCTGAATCACTACGGTACACCTATAATAAGTGTTTATATTCGGACTATTTTAGACTGGTTCGGGTAGGCACAGCTGCGGAGTAGCCCAGTACCTGCGTGTTTCGCCATAGACATAAACAGAGAGAAGTAGCTCCGGCTACAATGTTCTTCCGCAAGACGCACGCAGTTCTGTTTATTAACCGCTAGAGCGCCAAAAGTTTCGGACTGCAGCTTCAAATAAAATTACCATGTAGTTATTTATTTTGCTCACACTTTGAAAACTGCACTAAAGAATAAACGTGAGATTACCAGGGCAGCCCTCTACATTGCTACAAAATTTTGTGCTAGGTGACTAAATAATGTCTATTATCAGCCATTGGCTGCTAATTTGTTAAATTTCACTCACCAGTTGTTTGAATTAGAGGTTAAGAATAAGTTTAGCACACATTTTTCTTCACTCACCTACACTTAAACACTAAGTGTTAAACATGTTAAAGTGTTAAATATGACCAATATGCATTCATACATTTTCATTCACACATGGTTGCCAAGTTTTAGTTCTAATTACTAAAGTTTTATCATTAGAAATGCGATTGACTGATGTTTTGTAAAAAGTGATGCTTCACATATGAATGTATCTTTGTAAAAAAAAAAACTGTGCCATTTTTCAAAAATAAGCTGATTTGAGTCTGGCAAGTAAACTATAAAATGTATTAGCCAATGTCGATTCCATTTTCAAGGTCTTGGAATAGAGGGCTAAAGGGTAAAAAAAAAAATGGAATTCTGTCATCATTTACTCACCCTCATGCTTCCCCATACCCTTTGTATGACTTCTTTTTTCAGTGGATGTTTGATTCACTCTGCTCTCTCTTCCATGCACTAAGTTTGATGGTGACCAGGAGCTCCCATTTCTGCATGTACAGAGGACATCCACTATTAGTATGTACATCAGTAATGACTGCGAAGGCATTAGCACTTCAAGCATTTCAGAACTCGCTTTTACCTTGTAGGATGCCCTGTGTACTCCACCGCAACTGCAGTCAGACTTCACTACTGCGTTAATTGGCAGACAGCGATCAGGCTGGTCGATGCCAGGTACATGCTATAAATAGATAAATAAGGCTCCTCTCTTATGATGCACTCCCAGCCACACCACCTTGCTTGCATAATGGATTTATGCTAATGCAGCTCACCATGAGGGATGTGCAGGTAGGCCGGCGCACATTTCGCCTCCTGAAGTAAAATAAATAAATAAATCAATCAAGACACAAGAAGGCATTAAAGGATGCAGGTATAATTTAACACACTAGAGTTGCAGATGTCGTCACAGGACTGTGTGAGGTATAGGGGACATATATTTCTACCACTTAACTTAGACTAAGATGAACTGAAGCAAAACCTTCAAACCTTCTCTGCAGCAATGTTGTTAGAAGGCATCTTGAACATTAGTGATGCAGTCAGCCATTTTTGTGTCTCAAAGAGTCAGCGTAGTAGTTTGGTACTTGAGCTGAAGAGTGTAATTTTGTGTTACAATACTTTCTCCTATTTAATCTTAATCTGGATCGACAATTTTAACTTGTAGGTTGATATCCCCAAGACAATGTAAATACTGACACATCATCTTTTGGGGTGGGACGAAAATTCTCTCATCGTTTACTCATGCCGTCTCAGATGTGACTTTCTTGCTACTACTTTGAGGGATCTATCCACTTGCATTATATGTACTCACAGAGATGGATTATTGTGTTCATTTGAAGAAAGAAAGTCACGTATATCTAGAACGGTGAATAAATAATGAGAGAATTTTCATTTTTGGGTGGAGTAAATCTTTAAAATTGTTTTTCGTAATCATAATGCCTTAATTAAAGTTGAAATAAACCTAAAAAACTTAAAAATGAAAATTAGAAATGCTTCCTTGGCAATTAACAGAAATAAATAAGTCGAAGCACTAAAAATACTAAAACTAAAACTGAAATAAAAATAAAGTTAAACAAAGATATATAAAAAAACTAATATAAAATATGATATAATAATAAAAGCACAAAGTTACAAAAATACATTTCTTTGATAATGTCTTTCATTTAAAATAAGTTTAATATACAACATACACATAAAATGGATTATTCAGAAATCAATCATAACCATACGAACATTACCATATCAATGTCTATTCAGTATTCAGCAGCTTGGACAATTGTGCAAATTATACTCACAGATATAGATGTCTTTATGGTACAGTAGCAAAAACACCCTGTTTAATTCTGTTTAAAGAGAGAGAAAGAGAGAGTGTGTACAATGTAAATTATGAAACTAAATTAACTCTTTTTTGATGCAAGAAGACTTCAGGGACAAAAATTTAATTCAGTATAAAAGCGTAAAAGATTTAGTCGAGTATGAAAACTGACAGTTAACAGGTTTTACAAGCTCCACTAAGTTTTTTGCTAATTCAAGATTCATTGATTCACATCAACATGTTTTACAACATTTATTCTTCTCTCACCTTATATGTTTTACTTTTTTTTTTTTTTTTTTACCAGAGTACGAATCATACCAATCGAAGACAGAAAACAGGACAGGGCTGCTTCTCTCCATCATCACTGGTGCTCACTTGACTGCCTGTCTGTGTCAGATTTGACCTCTGTCTTCCAAGACCCACCTGTCTGACATCTCTCTCAGCAGATGCCTGAACAGAACAGGAGTGACATGTCAGATTAAGCTATGACAGTTGTCTTGTAGAGCAACTGCTTGTGGTACATTCAGCTCCTGCTGCATAGTATGTGGTCTTCTGTGAGACTCATGCTATGTGTGACTGTACAGTAGGTGAAGTTCACAGTGTGAAAGACACAGCAGGCCTAGTTTATCAACCTCCTATGATGACAGGCGTATGAATGACCACAGGGATATTGTGTAAGAGAAAAAAAAAGTTCCACACAAAAAAAACAGTGAACAAAGCTGTGTGCTGTTGTCATATCAACCAGGATAACTTACTTTATACTCCAATACGCAAGCAGGTTCCAGGGCCTACTTAGCAAGATTTGGCTTTGTTAAACCTAGAAAACAAAAAAATACAAATACATTTTAAGGGGGGTTTTAACAGTCATTAAGAACACATTTCTAGTTCATATCAAAGGGGAACCTGCACCTTACTGATAAAGGACAAAAAAGTCTGATCCAAACAGGAAGATTTGACTTTTGGTGGATTGTAAAGGCCATTAATTCTCTCTGTCAAAAGCATTTAAGGTTAATGTTGGAGGGAGAGTCTTGATTCTTGACTGTTTTGAGAGCTGTAAGGATGACTCCAGAGTTTAATTACAATCATTAACATAAAATTATTAGACTGAAGGCGTCACGTTCACTACTGTGAGGGAGCGAGGAGACGTGGAGTACATCAACAAGGAGATTTTAATAATATCAAGGGAACCAGGAAAACACACATAGCAGAGGAGGTTGACATAAACAATCGGTCTTTGTCAGGTGACGTCACACTCACGAGAATCGAAGTGCATTTTGGGTATCGCCGCCATTTGTAAGGTATCAAAGCCGAGGTGTTCTGTAGTTGGAGAATTGTCTTTTTCATTTGATTTAAAATGGTACGTTCTTGTTGTGTTAAAGTCTGCAATAGTGAATTACATGATAGAAAAGGTCAAAAACTCACCACGAAGAAAGATATTTTAGGTCTCACACTTGAAAAAAAGACTAAACAACAAGAGGCGTCGCCGCGTCAGATGGCCTGGGTTGCAGCGGTGATATGCAAAATCATCATATTTGCCAACATATCTCCGGTTATGTTCGTTTACCCTCGACATTTTCATAAAGGTAAGTAAGAGATTTTTTTAGATGTGCTTATTTTCTGTTTTCTGAAGTAGCCAACATTATATTCACATGTTATTTAGGGTCAATGCTATTAAACAGACAACCAGGGAGCAGGTGAGCAGAAACGGGAAATGTCTTGCAATCATTTTATGCATAGGTGTAAAGAGTTATTTTATTTTATTTCACTAATGTTACTGAAATTAAATATTGTTTTTGGGGGTTTGTACTTAACTTAAGTGTCATTTAAACTGAATACTTCACTAAAATACATTTCTAATGTTTCTCATTTTTATTTCTTACAATTTTAAAAAGTACTGACTACATTTTTGTACATTTTCATTTCATATAGTTAGGCTAGGTGGCACAAAATTATGCCTCACTAGTTTGTGGAGTCCTTTGGACACAGAATAGCAATGATAGACTGTTTTGAGATTTCCACAGAGAAACCATTCAGTGTGAAAGTGTGTGTCAAAATGTCTTCTACCTACAAGCACTATTTAGTATTTGACAGATCGTCTAGCACTTCTAAGAACCCATGCAGAAAGGGTCATCAGAAATGTTTGGCAGAAGCATCAAATCATCTTATTATTATTATTATTATTAATTTATTCAGCTTTCTTTGTAGTACTTGCACTGTGTCCACTTAAGAAAACAGTGTGTTGATGATTCATCATGCTTGTCACATCTTCTGTTATGCATTTTGAAACTGATTTTTAACACAGTGTTGCATTAATAATAAAGTATGTATAATGCCATTTTCATAAATGTGTGTTTGATTGTCTCCTTGTTATTAATACTTATCAGTACTTGTTATCAGCCAAATGAAGTATGGAAAATTGTGAACAAACAGGGTAAGGTTTAATGGTAGAGACTCACATGATGTAATTACTTACAATTGTGCAAATTATGTGTGCAAATCAATGGTAGACAAAAACAGAACATATAAGTGTGTAAGTAAATAAAATAAGTTTTTATACTGTAAACAAGATAATCATATATCCAACGAGGTTGGAGATAGCGATGCCGGTGGCACTCAACTTTTTGCGTCAGGTAACGTTAGTATGGATCAGTGTTAATTGTTAATCATCATCAGTGACAAATTACATAAATTACGGTTCCTAAAAAAACTTGCTGAGACTATCTCGGTACCGTACACTCTTAAAAACAGAAAAGGTTCTTAAAAAGGTGTTTCAAAGGGTTCTTCAAGCGATGCCATAGAAGAACCATTTTTGATTCAACAAAGAACCATTCAGTCATAGGTACTTTAAAGAACCACCTCTTTCTTACCTTTTTATAATCTGAAAAACCTTCTTTCACCACAAAGAACCTTTTGTGAAACAGAAAGGTTGTTCAGATGTTAAAGGTTCTTTATGGAACCATTTAGACAAAAAGGTTCTTCTATGGCATCGTGAAGCACCTTTATTTTTAAGAGTGTAACTACTTGGTTTGCATCTGTTTCTCGAGTATGACGATTTAATCAGTCTCTACTGCACGGCTCTGTACACTTTTAGTTCACTGCTCAATGCAACGATACCGTCAAAATGGCACCTCGGTGACATCACACATAATAAACACACGTGACTGACAAAGACCGATACCAGATGACGAAACAATGAAAAACACAGGACTTAAGTACTCTGAACTAAATGGGGAACACCTGGAATCAAATCAACACAATGAGGACAGGAATGGGAAGAACCAAATAAGGGCATAAGGAAACACATGGGAAAACCAGGACATGGAGTACATGGAACAAAGAAACACAAAACAGGTCCATAACCCTGAAAGAAGGACTCTCTGTGGTTTGATAAGCATTGTCAAGACTCAGCTGTTTTACATTTACAGGGCTAAAACAGATTTTCCACTTTCATTAATATAAACTGAATAAAGGAAAACATTATCACACTTGGACAAAATTACAATTTGAGAAACTAATATTTTGCAGGCAGACAGATGCTTAATTGTCATTTCACTCTAGCACAACAATTAATGTTTAATCAGTGGTTTTATTTAAAAAATTTATTCTCATCTCTTTTATTTATTGGATATTTTTAAAAGCCATTTCCTGTAATTAAAGGTGCAATAGGTGATTGTCTTCAGAAACATTTTTTGTTATGCTGGTTGAAAGTCTCTTCACATCCCGATAGCAAACATTAAGTTAAGTGGTCTAAATGTATTTATATGTATTTATATATTCTGTGGAAGGCGTAGGCTCGCTTCGAACTGGAGTCATGGCGGAATATCCGGTGATGTCCACTTCCCAGGGCACTTACGGTCGAATAGAACAAACGTCGCACATGATAAGAGATACATATGAAATGTGCAGAGCAGAAGGGAGCGAGGTCTGGAATTGGGAACTGCTGATGTAATGTTGTATCTGGTATTGTGGTCTGTCAGCGTATATGGGTTCAGGGGACGTGGCTTTGGACGGCGATTGCAGGGAGGGTGGGACGTTCGCTTTCAGTGCTATCAGGCTAAAGTTAGCATTTTCCAAGATCTCCTACTGCACCTTTAAAATATACATGTATTTTTGTGGCACAGAAAATAAGTTCAGTGAACAAAATTTAAAGAAGGAACATATACAGTACAGTTTTTATTCCATCTTAAAGCTTCCTCCAACTTCCAACTTTCCTTTTTGTGAGTGAGATTAATGCCGCCCATTATCTTTATTAATGCCTTTATTAATATTCCTTTCACACTACTTGCCTGTTTTAGGTATCATGAAGTTGCTGTGGTTTGCACCTTACATGACGGATCGGCGCCTGGGGGTCGGATTCAAAATGTGATTCAGATTCAGTTCAGATTGCATCTTTGATAATTCACACAATGCGATTGTCACTCACGTGAATGAGCACCGATTTGCCTCAGATTTCTGACTTTTGTCTACAACCTCCAGAAAACTGTCAGCAAGTGAAACTTGAGCCTAAAATCGTGTAGTGTATATCTGGCATAAGACAAATACAATAAAAAAAAAAAACAATACAAAAACGAGCCAAAATGACATTTATATGTATTACAGTTTCATCTATCTGAAAATGTAGTAAATATATAAACGAGAAAAGATTGAAGAAGAAATAGAAAGTGACAATAAGGCCTCACCCTGAGCATGTTAGAGTTGAATCCATCTGAAAATGTAAACTGAATCAAGTAAAGGGTAAATAAAGAAACTGCTTGCTTAAAGTCACAGTAAAAGTAATGGAAAGGCAATAAGGCCTCACCCTGAGCTAATGTTCAATGCTGGCAGCCAGGAAGTAGAGGAAGGACATTAGCACTGTGGTAATGACTGCTCCCCCAGAGCCTTGAATAATGCCAGCCAGGATTACCCGCTGCCGCTTACACACTGCCCTTGTAGCCGCCGAGTTGCAATTGGGCTGGAAAATGGTTCATCTCACACCCTGCCATCCAATTTCCTCTCTCAATGATAGAGAGGTGTACTCGCCTTATCCACTGCCCTTCAGATGCTCTTCTGCATGTGCAAGCTGACTGGCACATTTGAACACACTCTAGTGCACACTAGTCCTGTCGATTGTGGAGAATCACGTTTACAGCGTCTGTGAATGTTGACATAAATCTGTTGCAAGTCAGTCAGCTCTTCTGATAGAGTGCAAATGCATAGTGTATCCTTGAGAATCTCCTGATTTGACCTCAGAGTTGATGCAATCTCCAATGGCATCAATTCGATGGAAATATCCAATGATCTGCAGTCTTCCAGGGACTGTCATGGAGGATGCTATCAAGGCTTGTTGGAAATCATTGAAATTTACAGCATGTATCATCTTAGCTGCTCTGGGCATTGCTCTGTGATTGATCTTGAGTGCAAAGAACTGGCCTACTCAGCTCCGAACCTGGAAAGCAGCCTGCTCCTCTCTGATGTCCTCATTGATTGCCGATGATACTCATTGCATGATTATTATGCAGAATACGTTCGTGGAGGGATAGCACAGTTGATGCAGCAGAAAGAGTCACTTCTTTTGGGTCAAATCAGGAATCTCATAAAGGTTAGCAGAAGAACGATGCCTGAGATTTGAAATGTTCACTGTCAAAGCCTTCAGAATTGGTGTCTTTAATGTATTTTTGGTTTGCACACATTTAAGGGCTCTTCTGTGGTTGGAGGCTCTAAGGTAGTGATGGGCAAACTTGGCCCTTCCAGGCCACTTTCCTGCAGAGATTCACAGACGAAACTTACTAGAGAAGTGTGAAGTGTGACATAATATACCTCTGTAAATAAATACTATTTAATTTCACGTCTCGCACACTTTAATGGCCTTTGTATAAAACATATATGCTCGCTTCGAACTGGAATCATGGCGGAATATCCGGTGACGTACACTTCCCAGGGCACTTACGGTCGAATAGAACAAACGTCGCACATGATAAGAGATACATATGAAATGTGCAGAGCAGAAGGGAGCGAGGTCTGGAATTGGGAACTGCTGATGTAATGTTGTATCTGGTATTGTGGTCTGTCAGCGTATATGGGTTCAGGGGACGTGGCTTTGGACGGCGATTGCAGGGAGGGTGGGACGTTCGCTTTCAGTGCTATCAGGCTAAAGTTAGCATTTTCCAAGATCTCCTACTGCACCTTTAAAATATACATGTATTTTTGTGGCACAGAAAATAAGTTCAGTGAACAAAATTTAAAGAAGGAACATATACAGTACAGTTTTTATTCCATCTTAAAGCTTCCTCCAACTTCCAACTTTCCTTTTTGTGAGTGAGATTAATGCCGCCCATTATCTTTATTAATGCCTTTATTAATATTCCTTTCACACTACTTGCCTGTTTTAGGTATCATGAAGTTGCTGTGGTTTGCACCTTACATGACGGATCGGCGCCTGGGGGTCGGATTCAAAATGTGATTCAGATTCAGTTCAGATTGCATCTTTGATAATTCACACAATGCGATTGTCACTCACGTGAATGAGCACCGATTTGCCTCAGATTTCTGACTTTTGTCTACAACCTCCAGAAAACTGTCAGCAAGTGAAACTTGAGCCTAAAATCGTGTAGTGTATATCTGGCATAAGACAAATACAAAAAAAAAAAAAACAATACAAAAACGAGCCAAAATGACATTTATATGTATTACAGTTTCATCTATCTGAAAATGTAGTAAATATATAAACGAGAAAAGATTGAAGAAGAAATAGAAAGTGACAATAAGGCCTCACCCTGAGCATGTTAGAGTTGAATCCATCTGAAAATGTAAACTGAATCAAGTAAAGGGTAAATAAAGAAACTGCTTGCTTAAAGTCACAGTAAAAGTAATGGAAAGGCAATAAGGCCTCACCCTGAGCTAATGTTCAATGCTGGCAGCCAGGAAGTAGAGGAAGGACATTAGCACTGTGGTAATGACTGCTCCCCCAGAGCCTTGAATAATGCCAGCCAGGATTACCCGCTGCCGCTTACACACTGCCCTTGTAGCCGCCGAGTTGCAATTGGGCTGGAAAATGGTTCATCTCACACCCTGCCATCCAATTTCCTCTCTCAATGATAGAGAGGTGTACTCGCCTTATCCACTGCCCTTCAGATGCTCTTCTGCATGTGCAAGCTGACTGGCACATTTGAACACACTCTAGTGCACACTAGTCCTGTCGATTGTGGAGAATCACGTTTACAGCGTCTGTGAATGTTGACATAAATCTGTTGCAAGTCAGTCAGCTCTTCTGATAGAGTGCAAATGCATAGTGTATCCTTGAGAATCTCCTGATTTGACCTCAGAGTTGATGCAATCTCCAATGGCATCAATTCGATGGAAATATCCAATGATCTGCAGTCTTCCAGGGACTGTCATGGAGGATGCTATCAAGGCTTGTTGGAAATCATTGAAATTTACAGCATGTATCATCTTAGCTGCTCTGGGCATTGCTCTGTGATTGATCTTGAGTGCAAAGAACTGGCCTACTCAGCTCCGAACCTGGAAAGCAGCCTGCTCCTCTCTGATGTCCTCATTGATTGCCGATGATACTCATTGCATGATTATTATGCAGAATACGTTCGTGGAGGGATAGCACAGTTGATGCAGCAGAAAGAGTCACTTCTTTTGGGTCAAATCAGGAATCTCATAAAGGTTAGCAGAAGAACGATGCCTGAGATTTGAAATGTTCACTGTCAAAGCCTTCAGAATTGGTGTCTTTAATGTATTTTTGGTTTGCACACATTTAAGGGCTCTTCTGTGGTTGGAGGCTCTAAGGTAGTGATGGGCAAACTTGGCCCTTCCAGGCCACTTTCCTGCAGAGATTTGGTCCAACCCTGATAAAACTCACTTGCCTGTAGCTTTCTAGTAGTCTTGAAGACAATGATTAGCTGGTTCAGGTGTGTTTGATTAGAGTTGGAGCTAAACTCTGAAGGAAAGTGACCTGGAAGGGCCATGTTTGCCCACCCCTGGTCTAAGGTAATGAGCATTTCAGAAGGATTTTTTTTCTCTCTGTCTGCTGGTAAAATGTGAGGAGGAGCGTCTTTCCAAGCACGTCCTCAAGAGTGTTCTGGATCACAGTGCTATCAGAGGATATTTTGTTTGTCGTCTTGTTTGTCTCGTAGCCTTTATGTCTTGTTTTGTGTGTCAGGGCACCTTTGGTTTTGCAGTCTGATGACAGAAGTAATGATTGCACACCTATCATCTCCTCTTCAAGCTGTCATCTTACAATGAGTGTTGATACAAGCTGTCAATCAAGTGACTGATTTGATTTATTTTGAGTCTCCTAAAAATACCAAGGGGAAAATCACACTTTTGAGGATTAAAAATATGCAGTTAAAATAATATTAAATATGATATTTGTAAAAAAGATTAGTCTGTTACTTGGAGAAAATCTCAGTTGTCTTCTCAGTCTCCATTCTGTATATTCAGTTGCGGATTGCACTGAATTATGACAAATTTTGACAACTCTGAATGTGAATGGGGATTTAAATTTCAGTGCCTTGTAAAAGTGTTAAAGAAATAATCTAGCCAAGAATGTAAATTCTCTCATCATTTACTCACCCTCATGCCATCCCAGATGCGTTTGGTTTTCTTATAGTGGAACACAATCTGGGAAATGTAGAAAAATAATCCGTCTCTCTGAGTCCATGCAAATGGATTGGTCTTTCAAAGTTGATGCTTAAAAACCACGTTAATCCATGTGATCCCAGTTGATGAATAAATGTCTTTTGAAGCTAAACTACAAGTGTGTGTGAGAAAAATACTAATATTCGAAACTTTTTAAACTATAAACCAGAGAGAAAGAAAGTCATAAACATCTAGGACGAGAGGATTTTTATTTTTTTGGGTAGAGTATCTCTTTAAAGTCATTATTCACAACTACATAGGTACTGAACTACATTTTTTATTGTGCGTCAAGAGTTTGACAGACAGTGTGTGTAGAAAAGTTGTGCAAAGATTATTCAAAATCACAAAAGCCTTTGTGTTCCTTGGATAAAAAGACAACAACATACAGGTTTGGAACGACATAAAGGTGAGTAAATAATGGCAGCGTTTTCATTTCTGGGTGAACTATCCCTTTAATGCTTGAGCAACACTTGAGCAACACATTGCTTGCCAATGCTTCCGACTCTACTGCAAATTCACATCACACTGGTTCATTTTAAAGCATTTTCACTTTCATGTCATGATTGCCTCAGGAATCAACTCCTGGTGCAAAATCACCATCTATTCCTTAGCTGTTGCTTGATAGAATCAGTATAATTTGTCTGTCTCACTGTTTAGCCGCCAACCAGAAAAAAAGTTATGACCAATCTCCATACAAGCAGTACAGAAATTCAAAGACTTGGACTTGGTCAACTTGCAGTTTGCTATCGTCTCTACTTCTTGCCTTATACTGTCCTCCTTTCTCCCCTTCTCTTTTCCTGTCTCTCACAGCAGTCCGTCTCACTCTTCCAGGAAAAATGAGGCATGTGAGACCATGTGGTTCTGTAGCATCAAAGACAAAACTGTCAAAAGACTGGGAAAGGAAAGCAGGAAGTAAAGGAAGATAGAGAAAGTGGCTGGGGGCTACTTTTGGCAATGGGAAGGGAGTATAAACTAGTTAAAAAAAAGACCTAAAAAAAAATCAGCCTGGAAACATGCAGACAGAATCATATAATTTTTATGATCTGAGTAACAGGATTAGATGAACAAGCTCCACTCTTTATTTAGACCTTTATATGATGAAAGATCTCAGGTAAATCAGCCTCTTTGCTTAAAATTGCTTGGTGGCGAGTGAGCGTATACATTTGGTTTAGCATCTGCTAAAAATGTGATTTATTATCCAAAAAATGCCCACAGGTTACTTTAAAGCTACTAGGTTGATATAGTGTGTATATTCAGGCTGAGTGTCCTTTAATGGGAGTCAGAGGAATACTCTCTAACTCTTCTAACTCACATTTGAGCTAAACAGCTGATCTGGGGGACATTCTAGTGTCTTTCGTCTGGTCGTTAACCTTCCCTATGGAAAAGAAAAATATTTAAAAATGTAATATTATTCTGTTAACTGCTATTATACAGTTCAGCAGACCAAAAGAAAGAGCCTCATGCCCCCATGGTGCTGAATTGTAGTTTGTGTGAAATTATATTACAAGCACCTTTGCTTTGTATTCTCAGCATTCCCTCCCTAGTCTATCACAATTCCATCATGCTCTTTACACACTCCTGTGACATATTGCTGTACCAACGCTTAGCTAATACACTCCTCATCCTTTTATCCTACCACTTACAGATTGTACGCCTTCATAGAATAGAGTTGATAATCTACTGCCTGCAGCAAAGCAGAATCTTTTTTATTGAAAGATTGTAGGATTACTAACAGCCGCAGTGCGTTCAGACTCCTTGTGGTGGCAGTCTTGCCTTGTGCAGTTTGTCGCATCCACGTGTGAGGTTTTGACAGGTCACTGCTCTCTCCAGATGCCATTTATTTAAAATGCAGCAAAGGGGCAAAGAATGCGTGGGCTTGTTGTATGACAGAGTCTGAGTGCAGCCGTAGTTCAACGCACACATTCTCAGACAAACAGACACACGCACAGACTGTCAGCGGCACGGGGGGTCAAAGAGCTATTCACTTGTGCACCTATTATACAGCTCTCTCTACACTCAAAGCGTACTGGTGAAAGGGAGAGTGGAGGGGGTGAGACACAGTTCAGGCTCTGTGTTTGTCATGTCTTTTGTTCAAGAAGCATTTTCAGTACTAGATATGGTCGGAGACTTTGAGGAAGTTCAAAGATCGAGCAACTCTAGACGTCCAGGGAGGCGAAAAGGAAACACTGTGGCTGTGGGAAGCCAACAAGAATGGGCATGAAATGCTTACTGAAGTATCTCCTTTCAGATCTATTACCTTATCACCACTTTTACTATGGTGGTATGAGAAGGTAATATCATGGTACTATGATAAATACCATAGTACTATGCACCATATATTCACATACAATGGTATTTAGATGGCAGCACTTCAAAGAATACCATGGAAGTACAAAACGTATCGTGGCTATTGTGGTACAGTGATGTAAACCATGCTATTTATATGGAACTCTAATGTAATTCCAAGAATATCATGGTACATTTCCAAAATACCATGTTAGTACCATAGTACTTGGTCAAAAAAAAAACCCCCACAGTAGCCCAATTTGTTTCAGTGTAAGTGATAACACATGTCCAATAAACATGGAATTTACTTGACAATGTAATTTATTGTACTTTTTGATAGTGTAATGATCACATTATTATTATTTTGATTATACAAAACCAGATTAAAAGTTACATCACTTGGTCCCATTTTGCATACATTTTTTTTTTTTTTTAATTAAAAAAAGCACCAACCACTTAATTGGTCTCGTTTTTGAAGTTATTAAAAATACTGAACACACTGTACTGCTCCTTCCTATTTCTATGATTAACCGTATAACAATGAAACTTTGCAAACAATACTGAGTAAGTCAGAATGCAATGCTAAAATCACACCTTGACCTAAAGTGTTTATTATGCAGTATCACTTCAACCAGAGTGCTAAAACTGTTCGATTGCGAGTAACACTTAACTGTTCAGTAAACATGAAGTTAATACACACTATAACTTACATTTTAGACATGCTATTCCAAGGTAATTCGTCAGTTTTTTTCTCAAATGAAACTAGTTTCAAAAGAAACCTAAAGGAATTCAACATTGCGTCTTTGAACAACTTCACAGTGGTGTTTCCTTCCTGAATGAATCAGTCTTGAACGAATCCTTTGAGTGAATGATTCAATGACTCACTTGACAGTCACTAGGCTTGTTCGAGATGCATCGGCGTATGACATCAAAGTACCGCGAGAGCAGTTCAAAAGCATAAAGAGTCGTCTGCTCTCCAATCGCTCTCGTGGTACTTTGATGATATACGCTGATCGGTCTGCCCAGTGCTGACGCATCTCAAACAATATAGGCTTAGATTTCTGCCACAATTCTGCACGTGAAAGATCATATTTTGAGCGCACAAAAGTGCATTTTGCACGGGCGCGATCTGAGTTTTGTGGGGAAAACGTTCGTTTCGCAAAGAAAAAAGTATTTTGAGCGCACGAAAATCAATTTTGCATTTAAAATACGTTTTTGGATGTGTGCAGACCTTCTCTTTTGCGCGTGCAACGTTTCACTAGCTTGCTCCCTTGATGCCCGCCCTCATGCTCTTTAAATGCCAACAGCTCGCTTGCTCAACACAACCGAGCGTTACAATATGCCAAAATTCCAGCCAATCAGAGACGAGGCTGCTAAATTCTGATTGGCTGCCTTGGCAACCAATCACAACATTTCTTGCATTACCATGACAGCGGAAGAGGAAAAATACAGTGCATGCATAATTATTATGCAAGTTGATATTCTGATTATATTTTTTTCCAAGCACATTTTACCAATTCCAAACAACATCAATCTTAATTAATCTTGTATTTAATCACTTATAGCCTATATATTATTGTTCATGAAGGCTGGAAGTGAAAAACGCCTTATATTCAGGTGTGCATAATTATTAAGCAAGTTATTCTACAGATAAAATCTCGAGATGGACTAAAAATGAACTCCCAAAACTTACTGCCAGATTCTGGAAGAATTCTTCACCTTAATTCCTAATTCTTTTGCAGTTAACATGCATCTTTACTTCTCCACAGGTGTTTGACTGAGCCTGCTGACCCACTGAGCATTTTGCTGTCCAATGGTTATGCATTAACATTGCAATTTCTAGTATTGTATTAGTTTTGAATATTTCTCATGGGCATTTAATAATTTTTTACTTTCAGTCTGAGTTAAATCTCTTTTTTGGCTCATTTTATCTGTAAAAGAAAATCTGCTTAATAATTATGCACACCTGAATATAAGACAATTTTCACTTCAGCCTTCAGCCTTCATGAATAATTATGTATCAATTATAAATTATTAAATACAAGATTAATAGTAGTTATTAAGATTGATGTCGTTTGGAATTGGTAAAATGTG
>NW_015557063.1:260389-285827 GCF_001515605.1 Sinocyclocheilus anshuiensis | reverse complement strand
TAAAATGTGCTTGGAAAAAAATATGATCAGAATATCAACTTGCATAATAATTATGCATGCACTGTATTTTTCCTCTATTGCTGTCGAGGTAATGCAAGGAATGTTGTAGAATTTAGCAGCCTCGTCTCTGATTGGCTGGAATTATGGCAGTCTTACTACACTTCAGTATGTGATTCTATACTTAACCTAAGTCTCTGAGAACCTGACACCTTGTACTTCTGGAGACTCCAGGCAGGTTGCAATTCTGGAAAATGGTGGCGCTGGAGACTAAATGGTTCCTACATGTGCAAAAGAGAAGGTCTGCACACATCCAAAAACTTATTTTAAATGCAAAATTGATTTTCGTGTGCTCGAAAAACTTTCTTCTTTGCGAGACAAACATTTTCTCCACAAAACGATGTAATCCCATAGAACAAGCCTTTTTTCGTTCTTGCATGAACCACCTTTTTTGAACAAATCGTTTGAATGAATGATTTAATGACTCACTCAAACTCCATATTAACAGTTATTTGTGTTTGTGCTGCACCAATGAAAATATTTCTGCCACAGCAGAACCCCTTCTCTTAGCAGCACACAGTTGTCAGGATGGTAAAGGAAGAGGAATCAGTTGCAGGGATAACAAAGATTGGTAACACTTTCTATGAAGCCCGTATTTATAATACACCATCAAAATAAAGTGTTAGCAAATATTTACAGTAGCAGACATACTAATACTCTAATGACCGCTAGTTGATATGTAGTTGCAGAGTCACTTATCAACAGCTGTTTAAAGGCTACCATCAAAATAATCAAACTGATATTACAATAAAAATAGTTAAAAGCAAATGTGCCATTACACATTCATCTGATCTGATATCTGATCTTATGACTGTTTGAGAGAAATTTTTATTATTATTATTATTACTACTACTACTTATAAGTCGTCTTTGACCGCTTTAAGTAAAGTGGCATAAGAAAAATGGCAAGATATGAGACTTATAATACATTATAACTATGAGAAATGTAATCCATTGTAAAAGTGGATGCAACGTGTTCATTGTGTTATAAATCATCATACTCTTAAAAGCTATAACCACAAATACGTAAATATTATAATATATTAAAACTGTTCTTATGAATATTCATGAGATGATACAACATAAGGTTTTTTATAATGCATTATGCATTCATTATAATGCCTTAAGAATACCCTTATAATGTATTATAAATATGGGCTTCATAGAAAGTGTTACCCAAAGGTTTATTGAGTTTCAAACACAAAACAGGAACTAAACCACTGTCCGAGAGGGTAACCAGGAGAGATTCCAGCCAGGTCCGTGGAACTGAAAGTCAGCTCAACAGGAGGCGTCTAGGAACGGGGTTTCAGGGCAAAGGGCAGAGAGTAACAGTCCAAGAGCAACGAGACAGTCCAGCTCTCCAATGAACACCAAGGGACAGAGAATGGCAACGGCGAGAGGGAGAGGGAGAGTGTTCCTGGAGGGTGAAGGCAGAAGCCTGGCTGACTTAATTGGAATCCTCTGAGGCTGGTGGACCAGCCTGATATTAACAGAGCAGCTAGATGGATGGAATAGGAAGGGCAGGGGAGCAGGTAGAGCTGGGCAGCAATGGATAGGAGGGAGGAGGCAGGCGGTAGGGAGTCCAGCAGCCAAAGCCGATGGGGGAGCAAAAGGGGGAAAAACAAAAACTAAACGGCAGGAGCTCAAACTAGGAACTAGAGAGAACAGAACTAACTCAAAAGAAAAAACCCTAATATCAAAAGTACAAAATAAATGCTAAGGAAACTATTCAAGACTAGGCTAGACAACAACAGGAAGAGGATAACAGTCAACAGCGACAAGACCCAGGTTAACTCAGCAGAGCAGAGATTCGATCTGGCACAGGACAGAAAACAAGAGGGGAATATAAAGGGTGACAAATGATCTAAAACAGGTGTTAACCCTAACAAGATAATAAGGTAACAAGAGGGGCAGGGTAACAATAGACAATAGAGCACATGGCAAACATAAATACCAACTGACAGCCATGTGCTCCAGACAGACCAGGACACAACATAAACAAACCCAGATCAGACCGGTGCCTTGACAACAGTAGTATTCGGTTACAGGAATGACTTGATTGAACTGATTTTTTCATAAGGCAGTTGTTTGTTTGTTCCTGAATGAAGCATTGTTTTTGAAAGAACCAGTTCAGAACTCATACATACACTATATATAAAAATAAATAAATAGTTTGCAATTGCCTTGATTAATTTCGGGGAAAAAAATAAACATTGGATGCATGTCTTAATAAATCCTAAATTATGTGTTAAATTAGGCTGTATGCATAGAGAAAGTATGCAAGGTCAAGTGCATGCTTCTGAACTCAGGATTCTGACGAATGAAATACATGCGTCAAAACTGACGTCACTTTGTGAAACCAGCAACACAGTGCGAATGTTTTGCTCACCCATGTCTTGATTACAGAGGTAGAAGTGAAGTACATGAAATGTTGAAATTGCTTGTGAAACTACCACCTGTCTGTGTGATTTACTGCCTGCCAGGATTTCTAACACAACCTCAATTCAACTGGGCAAAAAAAAAAAAAAAAAGTTTAAAACCTAGTTTTTTTTGCTTGCCAGATATTTGTTTTCTACTGTTTCAGCTGTGCTGTTTTACAGGCACAAAACAGTTCAAAATGCAAGGACTGACATTGTGATTTGATCAGTTATTACAAGGCGTTCTCTACTATGGCGCACATGCTATCACTGTCGCAGAAAAGCCTGTACAAACCACTGAGAAACATCAACCACAACTCAAACCAGTAAATGCTGATCATACTTTATTTGTAGTTTCAGATTGCAATTGTTCCGTTGCAAATTGTCATGCTATCATGTCCATGTTTTCTCATACAGATCAGTCACTAGCATCACACTTCTTGCCAGGAGTAACTTTTTAGACAGTAGTCACTATAATGGATTATGTTAGCGGGAGCATGGAAGCCAGGAGCTAGTCCGCATTGGTTTCAGCTAGTTGCTTTCTTCCAAAATAAACGGGGGAAAAAAAAAAAAAAAAAAGTTTCAAACCCATCACAGGTCCCATCAGATAATCATTAAGGAGTTAAATGAATCCCAGTCTCTGTCTATGCAAATTGTCACATGGATCTATCTCACTAACAGGTGTAGAATATTATTCTAACTTCCATTGTAGAGAATCATCTACCCACAATTGCAGCTATGATCCTGGCCTCTTCCCTGTTGTGTAACATTTCTGCAAGTGATTATAGTGAGGGTGCCCTCTTCAGTTTCCACGTCTTGCATTTAAGACTGTGACTATTGCTCCATATCAACCTCTGCAGCCCAAATCAGCCTCTATAAACACAGGCAGCCTCTCTCTCCTCTCCTGGTGGTTGGATCAGCATGCTCCGGGGAAGTTGTGGCCTAATGGTTAGAGAGTCGGACTCATAACCCAAAGGTTGTGGGTTCGAGTCTCGTACCGGCAGGGATTGTAGGTGGGGGGAGTGAATGTACAGCGCTCTCTCCCACCTTCAATACCATGACTGAGGTGCCCTTGAGCAAGGCACCGAACCCCCGACTGCTTCCCGGGCGCCGCAGCATAAATGGCTGCCCACTGCTCCGGGTGTGTGTTCACGGTGTGTGTGTGTTCACTGCTGTGTGTGTGCACTTAGGATGGGTAAAATGCAGAGCACTAATTCCGAGTATGGGTCACCATACTTGGCCACACTTCACTTCACTCCCTAAAACCTAATCCCTGTTGTGCTTGACAGAAATGCCAGCCTCAAATAGAGTTTTGCCTCCGAAAGCGCCCCTGCAAAGCCCAAACATGGCTTTTATTTAGCCTTACAATTCCGACCAATCGTCCCCCTCTGAGCTGAATGGAGAGGGACAGGCTGACAGAAAGAATGATAGCAGGGCTCATAGAAACATGGAGATTAGGGCTTGTTCTCTTTAAACTGAAAGTTGTAATGTGCTACGTTTAGTTTGAATAGTCACAATGGCTGAACACAGTCCTAAGAGCTGATCAATCGAGCATTTTTTTTTAATTCCCACTGTGTTGGTAATCAGAAGAGAATGTGAGAAATAAGTGAGGGATAAATTATAAATAAACACTGAAAGAAACACAGGGTAGTGGGAAAGCTCAAGATATTTCAATCTGATCCCAGCTGTGCTTATGCTGGTGGTAGGTGGAGTGCTGGGAACTATCATCAAATGCCAAATTGCTCAATCTCATTCAAAGTGAGGTGCATCAACACACGAGACGAACATTCATATGTCTCTCTCATGTTGTGATCTCTCTCATGTTGTGAT
This sequence comes from Sinocyclocheilus anshuiensis, assembly GCF_001515605.1. NCBI lineage: Eukaryota > Metazoa > Chordata > Actinopteri > Cypriniformes > Cyprinidae > Sinocyclocheilus > Sinocyclocheilus anshuiensis. The sequence goes on along the minus strand of NW_015557063.1, from coordinate 281,524 downwards.
CAAATAATGAGCAAAATACTACTACTACTACTACTACTGCTTATAATTATACTTTATTTTTATATAGTGCCTAAATAAAAGTGAAAAATAAAAACACTCGTACAAATAAACATAAAATATAAAAAAAATATATAAATAAAAATAAATAAAAAATAATAAAAATAAATAAAAGGCAAGCAAATAAAGTAGATTTTTAAAACATTACGTTTTAAAATAACTTCAATCTTATTGCATATGGAAGCTTATTTCTTCCATGGAATAAAAAAATAAAGGTAACTGAATTTTTTTAAAATCTCACAATTCAGATTATATCGAAGTATATCTGATAGATATACTCAGTTATATCTGAGTTTCAGATTTTTTTTTATTCATTGTCTGAAATAAGGTTCCATATTTGCATGACATCCACTATAGAGGACAGATCTTTAAAAGTCATCTTAAACCATTGAGGGTGTGATGATCTTTCACCCTTACCAATATTATTTTCTATTTGGAATGATTATAGTCCAGTAGGTTGTGACCAGTAACCATCTTCATGAAAGATTTGATGGCTCACTCATTCCACCAATTTCATCAGAAACACTGATTCTTTCAGGAATGAAGCACTTCACTATCTATATGAGTGAATCATTGAATCATTCATTCAATCGAATTGTTAAAAAATGCTAGTTCATTTAGAACGAAACATGTGACTGTCTTTATGAGTACATAATTGATTAATTTACTCAACCAACTTGTATTCATAAGTGAATCACTGAATCAAACGTGGCTGTATGTGGTTAAGGAAGAAGAACAATTTACTCAACTGATTCATTCAAAAACATTCACACAGGAACTAAATGGCACCTTCTGTGTTGGAAAAAGCCTGGCAAAATAGACAGAGTATGTGGGAATTATTGTGTCTAACATGTAGATTGCTCAATATATTTATATATTTTTATTTAACTGATTTCCTGCAACATTTTGCCAATGTCTGTGATGAACAACAGCACTCTTGATTCAATATTCACATAATTTAAATAATCTGTAACCCAAGTATTTAGTCCATGTGTTTATATTATTATTCATAGGCAACTTGTCTCTTTAGCTGTTAGTTTGTCAATATTTACAATTGTGCTGGGAGTGCCAAGCTTAAAATAGTGAAAATGACTTGGCATATCAAAATTTTCAGACTACCGAAAATGAAAACCATTTTAATTGGTGTGGGAGGCTCAATTATCAAACCAGTATTTAAAACAAAAACAAACAGCTGGGACTCTTTGCTGTTTATGGTCTCGGTTTATAATCACCTCCATGGTGACAATGAATCAAACAGACAAAAGTACATCAAACTGAATGTGAATTTATGCACCCACTCTAGTTTTATTGGTATTCAGAGGACTATTGGAATTAGAGCTCTTTTGGCATAATCGTAATCATTTTCGTGTAATAATAAATCTGATTTCAAGAAATAATGTGCTAACATATTTAAAGATGCATATTGATACCAAAACAATAAAATAAATATGAGTGTGCTACATTAAGTCCTGACAGGATTTTCACAACTCCATCTGTGCTGCTAAGGCTGTTGCAAACGTAAGCTGCTGTAACTAATTTCTAATTGCTGAGTTTTGATGGATCCAGGAGACGCTCTGTCATGAATGCTGCTCTCACCTTCAGCCATGCATCTGTCTCGTCACCTCCCAGCATCCTCCGATTCATTTATTGCACAATATTAACAGAACTTCCAAGAGCTTGCTTAATTATTTAGTGACTTGGATCTCCAGAGAGGTGCTTGAAACTGTGCTTGAATTGTATTATACATAGCCTGCTCTTCTTAAAGCAGCCTTCATGAGCCTTAATGGCCACCATTGCAGAGGGACGCCCGCAGACAAGGTGTCTGTAATACAAAGCCAGTATCTGCTGAAAGACAGCAGTTTATAGTTCAGTCACGTAGCCCACATTTCTGTGAAGTGTGATTATATGATAATTTGATGTTTGCTTCTTACCTTTCCTCTCCATCACTCTTACAATGTCTCCATCCGACTCAGCTAGATCCCTTTGAACAGACATAACCTTCCGACAACACACACATTCAATAAATTATCTCGAGAAACAGGCAATATACTTTTGATTGTAAATTTCGAGCAGTCACAAACTTACTTTACAAAGGACCAATAAAGAGAGAAAGCAAGGAAATGAAATACACTTAGGAACAGTTGTTGTCACATTGGTTATTTTATTGTTTTTGCGAGGTCGGTTATTGAGACTTGCTCAGCAGGAGTGTGTTCCGAGGGCTTTACCTTCCAGCGGCACTGCCATCCATTCTCAAATAGCCCGACCAATCACACGACTATCACACACGCCAGCTACACAAAATCCACGGTGGTATTGAATTCCCCCTAATAATAGACAATTATGATTACCTGATGGGGCACAGTCGAAATGGTACAGCAATACAATTTTTAAAGGTATTTTTCACCTGAAAATGTAATTGTCATTATTTAAAAATGCTGTTGTTTTTCATAGTAATACCATCAACTCTGAAAAGGACAAAAAAAAAAGAAAAGAAAAAAGAAACACCACAAAAGTAGGCAATATGACTCATGAACTATATTCTACAAGTCAAATGAGGATTGATTTTTTATCAAAACTAACAACTTTCTTTCTTTCAAAAATATGAAGGTTACATTACAGCTGTCTTGGAAACTATTTACCATGCTGTCATCCTTTATTTTTTGATACTTTAAAAAAATGCCTTTTATGTGTAGTTTTTGTTTTGTTTTATTTTACCCTTGTCCCTGACCCAGACTTTGATGTTTAAAATATGAAAATCTATCATAAAAATATGAGTTATTTAAATCTAAAATAATCTACAAAGAAACACTGACATATAAAAAAAGCATTTCAATATCTATTGTGCGAGTGATTTATAGTAGTAAAGTAAAGTATAGTAGTAGTTACATCAAACAATTTGCTCATCGAAAGTAAGTGCACTTATACACTTATGCATGCACTTCTATGTATGCCCTTTTTAAAGCAGGCTATGCATAATAAAACACACACACACACACACACACACACGTAATGTTTTTATACTGTACAAACTGTATATGCTATTACCCTACACCAACCCTACACCTAACCCTACCCCTTACAGGAAACTTTGTGCATTTTTACTTTCTCAAAAAAAAAAAACTCACTCTGTATGATTTATAAGCGTTTTGAAAAATGGGGACATTGGGTAATGTCCTCATAAGTCACCTTCTCCTTGTAATACCCATGTCATACCCATGTCTCACGCAAACACACACACACACACACACACACACACACACACACACACACACACACACAATATTTACTTAGTAGGTCATTTCCAGTTAAGCTGTAATTTTATTTTATACATTTAATTATGTTAAAATAGAATATGTAAAATGTAACTCCTGTGAGAAAATGGCCATTTTATTCCAAAAACATTTATAAATGTCATTTGCATCACAGAATGTAAGTAAATACATAATTTGAGATGTGGTGGAAATGATAATGTGGGGAGAATTTAATACTTCCAGAAAAACAAACAGGTTTGGAATGACATGAGGGTGAGAAAATAATGACAAATTTTTTATTGAGTCCTTTACCATATCCCTGCACTCATACGGTCCTTTGTACATTGTGAGGAGAATAATATATTCAGTGGCTTATGAAATCTTTTTTATAATAGCAAACATCCTATATACCCCATTATCTGGCAAAGGATTGTTTCAGAAGCTGTCACTGCAGGATTGTAAATGGGGGTGAGGCTTTTTCAAAGTTGCGGTACGCCCATCATATCTACCTGTATTATTCTTATCTTGTAATGATAAAGCTCAATCACTGACCCCTAGTACTCACATTGCAACTGAAATGAGAACACCGGAGGAACAATGCCGGTTGGGCGTTCCTTCATGCGGTGCAGTGATGGTGGGTAATGCTGGGGTGAAGGAGAACAGACAGGTGTCTCAATGGGAGCTAGGTATTGGCATTCAGGCCTGTAGGACTGCAGGATAATAGCAGATGATTGGAGAGGTGAAATTCCCCCCCATTCGCAGAGCAGTCATGTAATTACAGCGGCGACCCCTCAGCCTCTCCTCCCTGACTCCCCTCAGACACCACGTCTGGACTGAAGCGAATGAGTCTCTATTATGTCCGTTTAATTATCTCTCTGTCTCTCTTTTTTTTGCGTTCTTTTCTCACTTTTCCCACTGACAAACAAAACATTTACGAATAAAAAAACGTAGACTTTCTAATGGTGTGCTGCGAGAATGTTTGTTCCTCTCTGTCACTTTTGCAGGCCACTTAAGTACTCAAATATAGTCCCTGAAAGCTTCAAAGTATCCAATTATCCTATTTAAATTCATTAGCATGAAATGTTTAAACATGAGGAATTAGAAATAATTTATATCCAATGCTTTGATACTCTGTAAAAACATTTGATATACTACTAATGTGCTGAAATCTAAATTAATTGGTCTTACTGAAGTTAAAATGATAATTTCATATGACTCAATTAGCCCAACTACACTGTTACGTCAAAAATAACTCGATAACTGTATTTTGCACTTGATTTTGAAACCTTGCAATATGACCAGAATCTTTAAGGAATAAGCAGATGGATGATCAAACTTTAGTTCTCCATGCATTCTGATTAAGGCTGGCCCTAGAAATATTGAATTGTTTTGTTGACTCAACCTTTGCAAGTCAGTTTATTGTCATTTCTCTCTAGCACAGCAGGAAAAGAAACCAAACAACAGTCTCTTAAAGCCACAGCGAGCTTTTAAGATGTAAACATGACTAAAGGTGCAGTCACATTTACCATTGCTAGTTGAATTTTCGTCAACAAAATCCAGTCATTTCAACAGGAATCCTCATGATCAGAAATTTTGAATGTGGGTTAAAGGATTTCCCATGCACATTTCATAATAGCTTCAATTGCTTTTCCACACTGACCAACAGAAAGCTGCTTTGTTTGAAAGAAACTGCTTTGTGAGCTGTTACACTATTAAATCTAATTTTTAAACCATCTACACTATTAAAATGATTCAGTACAACTGACCATTTTTTTGCCTGTAATTTCACCTAATATGACCACACTTTATTGCTGGATAGTATGTCCAAGCAATAGCACACAATCACTGATACTTAGGCAGATGACTCAGAAGTCATTGCTCAGGATAGTAATTGTGCCAAACCATCTTAGGTCATTTTAACACTTCCAGCTTGAGGTTAGAACATCTGACCTTTAAATACCAGTTTAATACAAGCCCTAGGTTACCCTCTCAGCTTGTAAGTCATGCAATTACAAGGAGTATGACATGAAATGCATGACTAACATCAGTCTCACTTTGGTGTATGGGGCTCTCTATGGCAGTCATAAGAATCTTCCTCTCTGATGATAGGACATGTTTGATACCATGGTTACCATGACTCACCCAACCGCTAAATGATGTGTCCAGTTCATGAAATATCCTCCTGGTCTCTGGCTCACCGCAGACTTGTTATCTACCTGCCCACTGTTGGAGTGATAAGTCTGTACCTGACTAGACTGAACCTGAAAACCCCTAACATTCTATAAATCAGTCTTTTCAACTACTTTGTTTTTTTTTAGTTACAGCTGAGCACTGAGAATTTCAGCGATGCCAAAATGTTTCAGTATTTATTTATGCCTCCTTGCATCATTCTTGCTTTCTTTTCCTCACTTTCCCACTGACAAACATTTGCGCATAAAACAAGCACTATGTGCAGTGCTTGTTTGTTTTTTGTCACATTTGTAGGCTTTACTTTAGCACTCAAATATATGCTCTGAAACCTTCAAAGTATTCAGTTATCTTCTTCAAATTCACCAATATGAAATGTTTACCCATGAGAAATTTTAATTTATGTCCTAAGCCTTGATACACTGTAAAAATATTTGATAGACTGCTGAAAATGTGCTAAAATACCATTTAAATCTAAAATGAAGTTTTTGATTCAGTTTTTTTTTAAAATAAATAATAAGCCATTATATAACAAACAGTTGAGCATTTTGTTATTTTAAGGCTATTGTTTTTAAATTAGAAGAATAAAGGAAGGACATTTAAAAGATTTAATATGAATTAAACTCAAACTTGGACACAAATGTAGCCAGTGCATGCAATTCAGATACAATCATCGTCAAAGGCAGAATAAACTTGATTTGAGGATGTTCAGGATTGGGAATACCGACTCTCAGCTGTATGTAGAAACAGAATATATGTTTACATGCAAGTTCAGTGGAGGCGTATAAATATAATTGATGGACCAGGTTTGGCCCGCAGGCCTCAATTTGAAGAGCCTTGTTCTAAATCATTTGATCTGCTAAATTTAGAACTCACTTGTCAACAGTTTTAATATGAATACCCACCATGTATTTGTCTGTGATGCTGTGTTTTCTTTTGCTCTAATCAGTTGCTTGATGTGGAGTGTCTGAGGGGCTGGCTTCCTCTTCCTCTGCTTTGATCATTCAGCTGTATTATACTGCATTATCATGCACCTGTAACTGTCGCTCAGCCTTCAAAAGGCATCATATTCAGGGCCCTACTGGAGGTAACTCAATATTTAAATAATACTACAGCACTTTGGGTTGTCAGTTTATGTGCACTTCCAACACAGATGCACCTAGAGGGGTTTGCCACCACTCTGCCTTACCTCGCATGCACTATCCTGGTTTTGTTTTCCTTTTGGACCACTTATTCTGTCTGGTTTTTCCATGTCAGATGAGATAAATGCTTTAAAGGTGCAATAGGTGATTGTCTTCAGCAACACTTTTTGTTATGCTGGTTGAAAGTCTCTTCACATCCCGACAGCAATCATTAAGTTAAGTGGTCTAAATGTATTTATCTGTATTTATATACTCTGTGGAAGGCGTAGGACCAAGAAATGTTCGTCCAATCAAAACGCTCGGTCCGAGCGTTTTAATTGGCTTTCCTACCTGCCTGTCAACCTATGTATTAGCATACCTCTGTGCACCCAGTTCGCACAGACAGGATACGTCATCAGCACGTTCACACACGCTGTGCAGACAGAGCGAGAATGGCAGACAAACATCAACAACCCGATCTTCCTTCCTGGTATTGTAGTACTTTTAAAGTTTTCTCACTGGTGAATGACACATGATGTAGCCCAGCGGTTAATCCAGTCCTCCACACCCGATTCAGATAACCAGCTCGTTAGAAGTACGTGCATGAACTGTGTTGCGATCAATATGATCCCTACACAGTGTTCATTGCTCCCTACTCCCTGAGCGGGGGTTTATTTCACTTCGGAACATTCATTCACGGATTTGCGCTGCGCAGCGTCTTCACACACAGACGAAACTTTCTAGAGAAGTGTGACATAATATACCTCTGTAAATAAATACTATTTAAATTTAAGTCTCGCACACTTTAATGCCCTTTGTATGGAACATATACGCTCACTTCGAACTGGATGGCGGAATATCCGGTGATGTCCACTTCGCAGGGCACTTACGGTCGAATAGAACAAACGTCGTACGTGATAAGACATACATATGAAATGGCGCAAGGACTAGAATTGAGAACCGCTGATGTAGCCTGTTGTAGTAATGTTAGACTTGTTTGAGATAAGCAAAATCTGTGCAGAACCGATCACCGGTGATCACCGCGAGATGCATGCCGCTTAGAAAAGTGTCCTAGTTACATCCGACTTGCTCTGATGTCACGCTGACGTGTGCCAAAAAACTCTTGCGACAGCGAGGCGGCTGTGTCGGATTGTTGGACTGTGTCTGTGCTGATCAAAAGCATGATGGGAAACGACTGACTGACGACACAGCTTAATGCTCATTGATTCAGACAACGGTGATGCTGCGTTCTCTTCTAAAAGGTTTTATTTTTTTATCTGGTTCCATGTGATTATGTATTTAAATTATGCATGAATATTCCCAAACACTATGACAGTGCGATCTCTGTGTGAGATATGTGATTGTTGTCATATTTCTATAAAAATCTAAAATACATGTTTGTATTAAAGTAAAAATGGATGACACCAGATGTAAAACTAGCATTGTGGTAAATCAGTTGTCAATGAAATGGTTTTGTGGTTGTTGTACACAAATATAATTAACCGATCAGAATCAAGATAATGCCATCAAAAATATTTAATCTCGATAGTTAGTTCCTGAAGTCCTACACAATAACATGAACACTAATGTGACTGAAAAAAAGTATAATTTCTGCTGGGCTACATTTTTTCAGTTCTAGCACAGACAGTAAAATAAAGGGTGATCATGTGCAAAATGGAAAATGCGAGAGCTTGGCTAAACTGCCAATGCCATATTTCAGAGCCATATTTCAAACATTATATCTCATCATGTTAAACTTTGACATTTAAATATTCTTCCTACGTATCTAAATCTGTTTTCATTGGTTATGCAAGATAGTTCATACTCTATTTTCTAGTTTCTAGCATTTTCTAGTTGGTGACATTTTACATAAGAATATAAGATTAACATTATCCTACAAACATATAGTCTTATGTAAGTAAACGTTAAAGGTTACTGTTATATACTGCATATACCGGCAAAGAAGATGTAAAATCAGTGACGGGGGTGGGGGAGGGGGGGATATACAGTCCAGGGTGCTTATTCCAGTGCAAAATTTGTGGTTCCCCCCAATAAATACAAAATATAGACCCTTTTAGAGCCGAAGTCACAATTACGTCACTGCGCTAGCTGGAGGCAAAACAAGGGGAAAACTGGAGGCGGCCAGTTCAAACCAACGCAGATTCGGCTACATAAGGAGCTTAAAATATCATCTTGTTATGATGTTGGGTGCCAGAATCGACATAATACAGCCTCAAATTATAATTTTTTTATCGCATACCTGCTGCCACTGCCAGACAAAAAAGACAAACCCCCCCCACCAAAAAACGACGACAGCTGTAATTAAAGGCGATAAAACGAGCGGACTGGACAGAAACGATCGTCAAAAATGCTCACGTTTGCAGCACACACTTCTTATCAGAAAAGGTTCAATAAAGTATTGTCTTTTGTTTTTATGGGTGCGTCTAAAGATTTCGTGTATGAAATAATGTCTGTGTGCATGTGAGTAAAACAACAAACTGACGATTTATATGTTTGATCATTTGTAATTGTATATACATTGTTGTGATTAATTGTGGCTGGAATAATAATGTAGCTGTAAAAATAGTTGCCTGCTGAAATTGACTAGATAGATCTAGATAAATACATCCTCATGACTAGATAGACACGGTGAGTTTGTCTTTATACACGTTAGATGTGAGTCACTCAACTGGAGGGAATCCTGTCAGATCGCCCAAGCTTTGAGTGAGCATGTAGGAGTCAGGCCGATCTGGTTTCATCCGTTAAAGTTAACCTTTTCAAATAACAATCGTGGTCCCGGACAGCGAGTGACCTTACATATGCAGGTAAAATCAGATTTTTTCCAGTCATTGTTAAAAAAAACAAGCTAACAAACTACATAACTAGCATTAGTGAAGCGGTCAGGGAAATCTTTCTGCCTCCACCTAAGCTCCACCCACAGAAAAACTTCACAATGTTTACAGAAAAAGGGTCTCTCTCTCTCTCTCTCTCTCTCTATATATATATAAACTGTACAAAACAATTTACAAGATGTAATCTGACTATGCCTATATCCAGTAGTGATGGGACGATTGATACCGAGGCTCCGACGCAGTTTTCAAAGCACTATTGTATCACACACTGTGCCGATGCTTGTATCGAAATGACAATACCACGTGATTGATGACGTTTGAAGCTTCGAACGTCATGCAGTATCGGAAGGTCGGAAGGTCGGGACAGCTGGTTTGAAAAAAATCGGCACTTCGCATGACTCGTGTTTGACTTTACATTGACTTGGTTGTGTGTGTGTACACTTATTTGGGATTCAGTAGAATAGTTTAGAATAACCTCAACACCAGACAGAAACTGAATGCACGTCACACCTCTATTGCATTTTATCATGTTCTAGCTGGGGTCTCAGAGACCCCGAACAGCTCACCCAAAATATTTTTGCTACTACTCATGTTTATTAATTATAATCACACACACTTGTATATTTTATATTATTGATCAATATGTGAATCCATTGACCGGACTACACATGACACGAGTTGGCACAGATTAAAAACTTTTTCAAACCATCTGCTCCGTGATGTTTCTTTAGATAGGCTGGAGAAACCGAGTCTGACCACCAGATGTCACTAATGCGCACTGTGTTCGCATTCGAGTAATGAACCGTTTTTCGGCACAATTTCATGAAAGCCTCAAACGGTTCAGAAAGCCTCGGTTTCCCATCACTAATATCCAGGACCAAAAATACAAGAGCACTTGAACAGTTTCCAACACACTCCAAACATTTTTTCCAAAATGGAGCTCTTTTATAGAGTTAGGCTCCTCCCTCTTTTAGAACATACCATGTAGAGGTGAACAACATTGTAAAAACATAGTAAAACTACCCAAATACATAAGACAAATGGATCACAAACATTGGCTTTAAATATAGCACCTTCCCCTGCATACAGGTTTGGCCCAAAATGTAAGTACTGGAATGTTTTACACGTATATGTAAGTTGTTTTTAAATGGAAAATAAACTGTTAACAAGTGTAAAAGAGTTTAGTGCGCTCTCTTTAAATGCTACATCATATAACAAAACATTAAACATTAATACAAAACAAACAAACAACAAAAGAAAAAAATATATATAAACATAACAACTACACTAAGGAGAGGGTAGCATATTACACCACATAAACAGGAAAGTATACCCACACATTTACTCTTATGTTATTTTGCCAGCATTTAGATTGTGAGTGTGGATAATGGTGGAATTTGTTCATGCATGTACATGCACTTTAGCAGTCCTTTCAAAATAAAAGTCATAAGTCCATCTGTGACAGTGACCTTCGGTAAATGCAGGTAATTATGAGTCTCGCCTTGGATATTCAAATTAATTTCATGTTACTGAGAATTCCCTTTCATGGGAACTTCGAACTGCGTCCTTGGTGTTTTTTCAATGTATGCTTCAGACACGGGTCACGACGAGGCGTTCCCCATAGCGACCCCTAGAGGACGCAGTGTCTCGTTCCCTACTCAGGGAACCATGGTTACATAAGTAACCTGAGACGTTTCTCCTCCTATTTTCTTTAGTGCAGCTTTTGGTTTATATGTAATATTGATGGGATTTTTTTTTTTTTTACATTACATCTTACATTTTTTCAGCACTTACTGAAGTATGTTTTTGCTCTGTGCAGTAAACCGGCCCACATAATGTTCTCTTTTAAAAGACAAAAATAACAATAGTGAAACAGTGGGTTTTATTGCCTTATTTTCTTGAACACAATACTAGTAGATCTAAGGTTGCTTTAAACTTGAAATTACAACCCAAGTGCAGGAGGATTTAAATTTTTATTTTTTTTTACGAATTGCTTAAAAACATCAACACAGTCTGCTCTCTTCCTGCCATTGACGAGTAATTCATGTGAGTAGTGCTCTAAATTAAAATATAACAACTTCTTTCCCCAAACCAAACATGCAAATTCACAATGACACTGACAAAAAAAAAAAAAAACTGCTCTCACTTTTTCTTAAATAATGTGAATTTTTAGCATAAAGAGTTTTCTTGTTATGAAACCAGCAGTAAAATGATTTCCGTTCTGAAACTGTTTCTGATCAATGCCATTCGTATCTCTCTCCAATGCGGACACATAGTTCTGCAATGAAATCTTGAAATTGTTTAGCTTTTAAATGCTTAAATTTGCCAGGAATAAAGAATCCTTTTTCTCTGTCTCTTACAAAAAGTGCCATATTGTTTATTGAAGAAATCAAGTGTCTTTTAATTAAGCATTTTCAGTTTCAGAGCGGCTACGGTCTATTCAGAATGTGAATCATGTACACTTAGTCATCATTATTTAACATCAATCGTCAAGATTTATACTTGTTTCTGTTTGTAGTGGGTCCACTTTGTGACTTCAAACAGGATTCTAATAAAAGATGGTTGGCAGTACATAGTCTTCTTGTGCAGTTTTAATGAAATGTTTCAAAAGTTTTTAAAACAATTTTTTTTTATTAAAGTTGTTTATTGTACTCATATGTTTTAATTATATGTCATTAATGTCTCCTCTCTGAGACTTTCTGATTTAGTTTTAATGTGATACATCTCTTATAGCTTAGTCTTTTCCTGTAGTGGTGTTCTGTTGTGTCATTGTATCTTATGCCTAGATAATGTACACTGGGTTAGAATGTCTTTCAAAAGGGGGTTTTGGTTACTAGGCAACAAGTGCTTGAACCAATCAGGAGCTAAAAGGTAAACACTGATGGACTTGTGCTTCAAGTTTTTCTCTCTGTCACTTTCAGCGGATGTGTGTTACAGATCCACCTATTTGCATTCTGGATTGTATATGACAATGCCATCTTTGTATTATCGGTTAAAAGGACATGTTTGATGTGTTGTTGATGTTTTTTATATGATGACAGTGTTTATTTTACCTTACAGGGGCAGTAGCAGCACAGAATCACAGGTTGAACTATAGGCGAAATCAGGCAAAGTATAAATGGTCAAAAGGTAAGTTAAAGATAAAATAAACTAAGCTATGAATAAAATGTCAGCAACATCACACAGCTTGTTAAAACAAAGGTGTGATTTTTGCACTGATATATATCAGTGGATTTTTGCTAATGAGTTCTAAAAAAAAAAAGAAAAAGAAAAACAGTCAAATCTCAGTGGAATATTTTAAAATAAAAATAAACATATCAAGTTAGAATCACAGTTATATAGCAGTGGATACATATTACCCGGGTGCATTTTATTTCACAGTTTGATTCATTTAGTTTTCTTGATCATGGTCAGACGGCTTACCCTGTTTCACTGTTGCTGACAAATAGTGGCTTAAGTGGGTGGTGAGCTCTTATAGACCAGAGAGCTGCTTTGGTGGGGGTGGGGGAATGTGTTTACTATTGTGTTTCCACTTGGTCACAATTCATTTTCATTGAGAGAAGTGGGTGTACAAGTGAACTGCCATGAAACTGGTTTGTATGAGCGATAGAGAAGCCGGTGCCACCCTAGAGAATGTCGCCACCTGAGGCAACGGTCTACTATATCACAACCACCACAGTTAACACATGACCTTTAAGACATGGCATGAGGCATTCTCTAATTCATCAGAGACACTCTCATAGTCACAAAAAAGTGTATTGCAAAAGTCTAAAAAGATAGGTAAAATACAAAACTAATGGTGCCAGATTGAGTGTTTACGTCAGGGGTATTTAATTAAAGTTCCAAGAGGTCCAGTATATTTCCTTCCCAGTGGAGGTCCGGACAATATATATAAAAACCTGGACAGTCAAGATAGTCATCAAAAATTAGGATATTGGGTCCTCAGAGCCAAAGGGCAGTGGCATCTGAGAAGTTTTCTATGAAGAAAATAAAAAAAAAAACATTAACTCGGTTGATCACAATTAGATATGAATATTAAAAGGTAGGATCAGATGTTTTATCAAGATATTATTATTTTTACATTATGTAAGGCAGAAGGCCATGTGACAGAAAAGATACTGTGTGGGGATTCAGTTTTCCTCTTGATGTATTTTGAATATTCTGCTTAAAATATGTATCTACTAAAAAAAAACAATGTACATTGTACATTACATTGTACAAATGCTCTCATCATGAGCAGCAAACAAAGTTAATTAGTAATTTAAAAGTTTGCTGTCTTTCCTTGCCATCTACAAATAATTTTTCTAATTATAATGATTATGTTTATTTAAAAATGCTTTTAATATGCTGATTAATGCTAAATATAGATGGAAAAAACTTGTTACTTGTTGTCTTGTTACAAACCTGGTTTGAACGATCAGATATAGGCCTATTTGCAGCGTTTTTGTTTTCTGCAGTGTTTTAGCAAAAGTGTCAATCTATTTTGCCGCTCGCCGTGTTTTCGGACATATAGTTCTGCAATGAAATCTTGAAATTGTTTAGCTTTTAAATGCTTAAATTTGCCAGGAATAAAGAATCCTTTTTCTCTGTCTCTTACAAAAAGTGCCATATTGTTTATTGAAGAAATCAAGTGTCTTTTAATTAAGCATTTTCAGTTTCAGAGCGGCTACGGTCTATTCAGAATGTGAATCATGTACACTTAGTCATCATTATTTAACATCAATCGTCAAGATTTATACTTGTTTCTGTTTGTAGTGGGTCCACTTTGTGACTTCAAACAGGATTCTAATAAAAGATGGTTGGCAGTACATAGTCTTCTTGTGCAGTTTTAATGAAATGTTTCAAAAGTTTTTAAAACAATTTTTTTTTATTAAAGTTGTTTATTGTACTCATATGTTTTAATTATATGTCATTAATGTCTCCTCTCTGAGACTTTCTGATTTAGTTTTAATGTGATACATCTCTTATAGCTTAGTCTTTTCCTGTAGTGGTGTTCTGTTGTGTCATTGTATCTTATGCCTAGATAATGTACACTGGGTTAGAATGTCTTTCAAAAGGGGGTTTTGGTTACTAGGCAACAAGTGCTTGAACCAATCAGGAGCTAAAAGGTAAACACTGATGGACTTGTGCTTCAAGTTTTTCTCTCTGTCACTTTCAGCGGATGTGTGTTACAGATCCACCTATTTGCATTCTGGATTGTATATGACAATGCCATCTTTGTATTATCGGTTAAAAGGACATGTTTGATGTGTTGTTGATGTTTTTTATATGATGACAGTGTTTATTTTACCTTACAGGGGCAGTAGCAGCACAGAATCACAGGTTGAACTATAGGCGAAATCAGGCAAAGTATAAATGGTCAAAAGGTAAGTTAAAGATAAAATAAACTAAGCTATGAATAAAATGTCAGCAACATCACACAGCTTGTTAAAACAAAGGTGTGATTTTTGCACTGATATATATCAGTGGATTTTTGCTAATGAGTTCTAAAAAAAAAAAGAAAAAGAAAAACAGTCAAATCTCAGTGGAATATTTTAAAATAAAAATAAACATATCAAGTTAGAATCACAGTTATATAGCAGTGGATACATATTACCCGGGTGCATTTTATTTCACAGTTTGATTCATTTAGTTTTCTTGATCATGGTCAGACGGCTTACCCTGTTTCACTGTTGCTGACAAATAGTGGCTTAAGTGGGTGGTGAGCTCTTATAGACCAGAGAGCTGCTTTGGTGGGGGTGGGGGAATGTGTTTACTATTGTGTTTCCACTTGGTCACAATTCATTTTCATTGAGAGAAGTGGGTGTACAAGTGAACTGCCATGAAACTGGTTTGTATGAGCGATAGAGAAGCCGGTGCCACCCTAGAGAATGTCGCCACCTGAGGCAACGGTCTACTATATCACAACCACCACAGTTAACACATGACCTTTAAGACATGGCATGAGGCATTCTCTAATTCATCAGAGACACTCTCATAGTCACAAAAAAGTGTATTGCAAAAGTCTAAAAAGATAGGTAAAATACAAAACTAATGGTGCCAGATTGAGTGTTTACGTCAGGGGTATTTAATTAAAGTTCCAAGAGGTCCAGTATATTTCCTTCCCAGTGGAGGTCCGGACAATATATATAAAAACCTGGACAGTCAAGATAGTCATCAAAAATTAGGATATTGGGTCCTCAGAGCCAAAGGGCAGTGGCATCTGAGAAGTTTTCTATGAAAAAAAAAAAAAAAAAAACATTAACTCGGTTGATCACAATTAGATATGAATATTAAAAGGTAGGATCAGATGTTTTATCAAGATATTATTATTTTTACATTATGTAAGGCAGAAGGCCATGTGACAGAAAAGATACTGTGTGGGGATTCAGTTTTCCTCTTGATGTATTTTGAATATTCTGCTTAAAATATGTATCTACTAAAAAAAAACAATGTACATTGTACATTACATTGTACAAATGCTCTCATCATGAGCAGCAAACAAAGTTAATTAGTAATTTAAAAGTTTGCTGTCTTTCCTTGCCATCTACAAATAATTTTTCTAATTATAATGATTATGTTTATTTAAAAATGCTTTTAATATGCTGATTAATGCTAAATATAGATGGAAAAAACTTGTTACTTGTTGTCTTGTTACAAACCTGGTTTGAACGATCAGATATAGGCCTATTTGCAGCGTTTTTGTTTTCTGCAGTGTTTTAGCAAAAGTGTCAATCTATTTTGCCGCTCGCCGTGTTTTCTGCTGGTGTTGTTTAAATAACCACATCATCCACAGCTCTTAATCTAGAAATGGTAATATGGTGCCTCCATTGTCTTTATAGAGAAGAGACAGGAGGGGCTTGAATGAAGCATGTTTGGCTGTAGATAAAAATATTACAGGATACAACACCGAAAGATCATTACAATAAACGACCTTGAGCACTTGTGGTGTGAAACGCTCTGTTGCTTTGACACGCTGCTCACTTAATCTAGAAATGGTAAAATGTTGCCTCCATTGACTCCATCTCTCCAACTCTCGACCCAACTCAGACAGGAACATGTTGGCCCAGATCCGGCCCACATCTGACCCGTGTGAAATCCATGCGGGCCAGATGTGGGCTGGATCTGGGCCAACACTGGTTGCTTTCTGGGAATCATCGCTGAAACTCACCAGCTAATAGAGCTTATTTAAACAGCTCATCTGCATTGTTCTCCCAAAGCGAGTGTCACATCATATGATGTGATTCATTAGTTTTCGAACATGGACATTGCAAAATTCATGAAGTCTGATGAGCGTGCAATTCGCCCTTGTTGAAAATCATTACTTTTCTCTATAGGTGCTTTTCCCTGCCTGTTTGTCCTTGCCTTATGTAAACTGATTCTATAGACAGTGTGATAACAACAACAACAACAGGAAAGCCCATTAATTAATAATAATTTATGCTGAGCTTCACGTGTGTAACATGCTGCATCACAGCGCTGATAGACTGGATACACAGTGGAAGTGAACAGGTATTGTGCTAAGCTTTAATAACGCTCATCAGGAGAAGTCAGTTATTATTGTGGACTCAACAAACCATTGAAGCATTGGATGTGAAATTAAAATGGGCGAGCTAAAACTTTGCAAATTGGAGTAGGAGAGAAAGGTGTGAGAGAGTAAATTCAGTTCATTTCTTGTTCCACAGCAGCTTTACAAAGAATATTATTACATAATTTAATATAATTCATACATTATATTATATTATATTATATTATATTATATTATAGTAGGAGAGAAAGGTGTGAGAGAGTAAATTCAGTTCATTTCTTGTTCCACAGCAGCTTTACAAAGAATATTATTACATAATTTAATATAATTCATACATTATATTATATTATATTATATTATATTGTGTGGGGAAAAAAAAAAAAAAAAAAAAAGATGTTTGTGCCTCTACTAAGGAAAAGTAAAAGTGGTAAGAACAGAAACAATAGCTCCCAGCATACAGAGCTAGTGCAGTGGAATTAAAAGCATGGACTTATTTAACTATATGCTTTACTAAACAGATAAGTTTACAGTCTCGACTTAGGAGCCATTCTTATATAGGAGTCAAATAACAAAATGCTCTTCCTCCTCTGGTGGATTTGTCTACTCTTGACACTATCCAAAGTCTAGCATTTTGGAAAGAAGTATCTGTTCTTTTTGAATGTTGACAAAGCCATGTACCACTACCAGGGCCGTAGCTGGGGTTTGCAGGGCCCTGGTGCAGGTTGTACCCTTGGGCCCTGTTTGAAATCATGTAAATTGCACAAATGAATAAATATAGCAAAGGCAAAAATAAAACAGTGATATGAGTTTTTTCAAGTTTGTAGGTGTTGAGGTACAGAAACCGAATAATCAAATGTAAAATAGCATTGTATAGTCTTCACTGTATAAATTAAATATAGATTAATTCTTGTTAAAACTGCAAAAGTTATTCAGTCAAGCGCAGTGAATGATTTTCTCTCTTTTTTTTTTCTTGGATTAACATTAATGTAGCGAATCAGCTCATAAGGGAAATATGAATAAGTGTCAGGGTTGCCATGGTAACCAGGGTCCTGGGCCCTGTTCACAGACAACTTGGCACCCAGTATGTTTATTGGGTGAGGGGTCTGTGAACATTTGTTAATCTAATGAATAATTGATTTGTTAAATCAAATGAAAAATGGTGTGTCTGATTGGTCCAGATGCTACATTAAAGACACCAACAGCAGCTAGTAAATTAGGCTCAGTCACTTTAAGACACAATGCATGGATCCAATATAATGATACACATCCAATTTCTTTCTTAACTCTTTACGTTCACTTAAGACATAACCAACAGTTTTTTGAGGATACTCACAAAGATGGGTATTTCGACATAATTTTGTATGTATTTGTTCAAGTGCAAGAAGACCCAAAACTCAATTCAGTGTTCTCGGGCTGTGAGACGCGGCTCTGGTGTATTTGTTTGTTCAAGTGCAAGAAGATGCAAAAGAGAACTCACACTAGACGTTTTGAACTGTGCCCGAGCGCGTTTGACCCCCAAAGCCCGGTTCGTTTGACTAGTGTGAGCACTCCATGCCACACTCCATGCTAAGCTATTCGTTTAGCTAGCCCTGGCCCGGTTGGAAGAGGTGGGCCAGGGCACGGTTCGGTTGGGCTCGGGCGCGGTACGCATGCAGTGTGAGCGCTAACCGCGCCGGCGCACGGAACAGATACTATTTTGTGTGCGCTACTGTCATCATTACGACCGCAAACATATTCTATTACTACTACTACACTACACTTTTCAATTAATTTAATTTAATCAAGTATATTTAGGTTTATAATGGCCATGACCCTGAGACGTGGGTACTCAGTTGAGTTCTTTCGCGTCTTCTTGTGCTTGAATGCTTTGTCCTTGCATTCCTCTTGAATGTTTAAATTGGTAAGGCTTAAAAACACTTGCAAATGATAAGTTTTCATGACAATGCGCAGCAGTGGACGTTAACTGAGAATCTTTCATGCTAGCCTTGGGCAGTCGGTGGACTACTTCTGACATTCTGGCCCAATATTTGCATGTTGCTTAGTACATGTGAAATAATATGACATATGCTAGATCTTCTAACCGTGATAATTCCTCTCTAGCTAATTCATTTTACAGGTACAGATTTGATTAGTATTTTCTGGATTGCGTTACATTGCATTTTGAAAGTTCTATGATATATACAAAGTTTCAAAAGTTTAGGGACAATAAGATTTTTTTTTTTTTTAAAAAAGAAAAAAACCCCACTTTTATTCAGCAAGGATGCATTAATTTGACATTAAAGACATTTTAATGTTACAAAAATTAAAGTCTTCTGTGATTGGTCAAACACCCCGTGTGGTGCAGTGTGGTATTGTGGAAAAAAAAGTTGAACATATACTTTTCCTATAGATCTAGGTTTTGACTTGGTGTGCCGAATTTGGTGGTATTACCAGATATTTTAAGGTATGGTTGCTAGGTGATATTCTTTTGGAACCTTCAGAAATCTTTAACTAGATTTTTCTCAAAATTGACATTGGTGACTCAGGCATTTTTTTTTGTCAGATTCCAACAAAGCATACATAATTTTGAAGGTTGAAAATAACAGTAGAAACCATAATCCAATTATGAAGTCATATCAAAGCAAAAGTTCTAGCTGCAGAGAGAGACTGAGCAAGAGGGGGAAATTGCTCATAAAACCTGCATAGAGGGAAAAAAACTGACCAAAAGAAGTCTTTTATTCCAAGAAGGAAAAATCACATTTGGTCCACGGGCTTGTTGGGTGGTATTGAGAATTTAGGCTGAAAAGGACATCTGTGTCTCAGACATCAATTTGAGCACTTACGAGCCAGTGACTCATTCGTTGGGAGACTTCAAAAGGTTCAGAGACTTCCATACTAAGCTGCATATTCAGTGAATGTTCTGACTGAGGTTGAAGAGGCCATGGAGAATTTTTTGTTTTGTACTGTATTGTTTGTTTTTGTGCCATTGCAATGTTAGTCTTGTGACTGAAGCTCAGTGGTGGACGAAGTACACATCCAGTAAAGTACAGATACTTGAAAAATATACTTAAGTACTGTAACGACGTAAAGCTACTCCGTTACTGTCCACCACTGCTGAAGCTGTAACAAGTGTAAGTTTTACAGAGCCACAAACCAAAAGCCCTTCATTGTCAGCACCCACATTTTGGATGTTCAAAGTGTATTTTGTGTCTGACTACTGTCACAGTCCCGGCATCAAGGTAATCATACCAAAACAACCTCATTAGCAGGATTGTGCCAGTCGATGTTTGTTGAGTTTGTGGGGAATGGGATGCTGTGATGGAAATAGCTGATTGTGGCATCATAATGGCTTTAGAATGTAAATTACAGCAACTCACGATTTCTGTCAATGTGACACATGAGAAATAGGGAGAAATGCTTTGTGACAGGGTTACCGTTCACATTTTTGACATGACAGCCATTTTCTGCATCATTTCATTTGGGTGTCACCAGTTTTCTCATACCTTGTAAGAAGAAGCAGTCATAAGAATGATATGTCGAGCAACGAGGCACAATGCTTGGATGATGAGTTTGAATTTTACAGAATTTCGCTTTGTCCCTGAGAGGTTTCCCTGACTTGTTTTTAGTTTTATGTTCATCAAGTTGATACTAAGTGATCAGAACATTGGAGTTACTTTTAGTCAGTTAGTTACAGATTTAAATTGGCCCTGTCAGCTCCAATCACTGCAGGCCTTTGGGTGATTAACATTGTTTAAAAGTAAAGTAAGGCACTTTCACAGGGAGTGAAGACAGGCACAATGGGATTACCCATATAACAAAAGGATGAATAAATAGGAGGCGTCTGAGTTGTGCAGGGAGGAAAGGTTCAGCAATGATATTGTAGGTCCAAATACGGGGTTCGGTCATCATCAGATTAGCAGTGACCTGGTCATGTACAGTAAATAATTGTTCAACCAATCCAATATGGTGAAAATACTTTTTTTATTTTTCAAAATATATTTCAAATACTGTTCAAAATTTGGGGGGGGTCTGTAATTTTCTACCTAGTTTTCTAACTGTCTTCTATTTTAAAATGTAATTTATTCCGGTGATGGCAAAGATGCTTAATATTAAGATGTAATGCTACTTAATATTTTTTTGGAGACTGTGATTTTTCACCCCCCAGAATTCTTTGAATATAA
>NW_015557063.1:254402-260305 GCF_001515605.1 Sinocyclocheilus anshuiensis | reverse complement strand
TATATATATATATATATATATATATATATATACATGAGAGAGAGAGAGAGAGAGATTGTACTGACATCAAAAGTTTTGAAAACTTTTTGTTTTCAAATTGAAACAAAACAAACAAAAAAAATAGTTTAAGCTTTCTATGCCAAAAAAAGGGGAAAAATAATATAGTTTAAATTAAAATCCATTATGAAATGTAATGAAAAGATTTGACTGTACAGGATCAAAGCTGCCAGAATATACAGATAGTTTGGAAATAAACAGAGACTGCATTTTGAAACTGCATGCAAAATAATCATAGCTTACATGCACATTTGCATATTCATATTTTTCTTTGTATATATAGTTTGAAAAAATATTTTTATTAAAAATGTAAAACCTTTATGATTATAATGAATCAAAGTGTGGTTCCTGTCGAGTCACTTTGTTTATTGTCAACTATCCACAGACATGACCTTCAGTGGTTATTTCTATTTCTAAGGTGCTGCAAAGATAATTGTTCCTTGCAGTGCAGTTTGTCTCCCTTCTGAATGAATATTTCAGTAAGACAATAACATAATATACGAGAAACAGTTTTTGCAGTGTGTGTGTGCTGAGTGCCCATCTTGTCTACTGCATTATGAGCAATAATAATTCTACTTCAGTGTCCTTCATCTTGGATCATGTTCTTGAATGGGGGCTGGGCGGGTGTCCCTAATCAGTCCTCCTGACCCATCTTGGCAGTTCCCTGTTACCCCAGTGACCCTTGTTGGAAAATGACTTATGGGGGATGAATTTATGACTCAGTATGCCAGTCACAGCCTGATGGGACATTTAGGGCAGACAGGTCTCTCATGAATGTTCGGATGTCTGTTTTCACCTCGGAATGACAAACTGTACATATATCACAACTGTCAGATAGGAGGACAGTCATGAAATACAATGAAAGATTACACCTACATATTCACACACACTGCAAGATCTTTAAACCTACCAAACAGTAAAGTCAGTCAAGATATTTTGTGAATACTAACAGTTGTTTTTAAAAAGGTTTTGTCAGTAATTTTACCAAACCAAATTATAATATATAGTATATATATATATATATATATATATATATATATATATATATGATTCCGAAAGCTCATATTAGTAAACTGGTAACAGCCGATTAGCCATCAAGAATTGTCTCTATATCGAGAAAGTTGTTAAATGTTGTCTGCATGAGATTTTACCTTTTTCATGTGATTCTTCATATATTGGCACTTTTGGCCATCAAGACTTTTAAATTAAATGCCCTTAAAATACCTTCAAACTCTTTGACCACCAGTTTATTAAGTGCAAAATTGTTCATTTTGGTAGAAATGACACCACAGCTAAGGGACTGTCATTATTTGTGTAAAAACATATTTAAATATTGATCAATGTACTTATTTGACTCTTCGTTTGGATTATCAACATTTTAAAAAATATATTAATATTTAGTATGATGAACTAAATTAATGATGAATGTATTGAAACAAGTTCTTGGACATAAATGTGCCTGTAAAAAAAAAAAAAAAAAAAAACCTTCCCGAACTCCCCATACACAAGGTGAACAGACCTTAAAAATTTGTCTTTTTTCACCACAGTAGAGAACACCTTCCTCTTAAATGAGAAGTTGTTTCTTATCTATGTCCTAACAGACGTGCAGCAGACTCAACTTGGCAGCAAATTTATTTCACCCCACTGCATTTGAACTGTCACAACTCCATACACTTTCCAAAGCATTCAAATGAATACTGATATACATGTTCTTTCAGTGCACAAGGCTGCACTGATCTCTATGAAATGTTCGGTGATAAGGCAACTTGCTGTCTTTGCTCTTTAATTTGAAACAGCAGCTTTAGATAACGTCGTAATGCTATATGGTTTAATCTCTCAGCGACAAGGGGAAGTAATACCTGAGGGTTCAGGACTGTCATCTTGATTATCTCCCTGCGTTTTGTATTTTCTCTGCGGCAGTAGTGTTATTGTGCTAGCTCAGAGATGATCTGCAAAAATCACATCTTACGCCACACTTTATAGGGCAGCTATAAAGCTAATCAAGGGCAACTGTCATTTCTAATAAACTGTTAAAGGTGAACCACCCAACTAAAAAAAACATCAGTTTAAGATAGTTGCTGTGTTTAGAACATGGTAGTTGTTTTCTAGGTGGTCTAAGATGGTAATTAGCTGGTGCAAGCTGGCAGCTTTACGTTGAAAAAGCTGCTTCTTACAGTAGAACATGATGGCTGGTTGACTAATTAATGACCAGTTAAAAACCAACTGCCATGTTCCAAAACATAGCTATTAACTTAAGCTGGATTTTCCAATAGGGTGATAAGCATGTCTGTCTTTGATCTTAAGCCTATATATTATGAAACAGTTAGTTCCGGTCCTCAACTTTGGTTAACCAAGTTTCATTCCAAGAGCACTGACATAAAGTCCAAAAGCACTGGGAAATTTTGTGTCACTCTGCTTGTTTGCGATTGTTTC
The DNA here is from genome assembly GCF_001515605.1 of Sinocyclocheilus anshuiensis. Classification (NCBI taxonomy): domain Eukaryota; kingdom Metazoa; phylum Chordata; class Actinopteri; order Cypriniformes; family Cyprinidae; genus Sinocyclocheilus; species Sinocyclocheilus anshuiensis. The sequence goes on along the minus strand of NW_015557063.1, from coordinate 257,815 downwards.
AGACAGTTTTTTTGTAGTGGCTTTTTTGCAGGTTACATAGTTACGCCAAATAACTGTCTTTAAAAGTGATTTGTTTAAATGACTCATTCAAAAACACTGATTCATTCATGAATGAAACAAGTTGATTGTATTTTAGGAAACAAGTGACTTTATGAATGAGTCATTAAATAATTAATTCAATCAATTTGTACAAGAACAAAATAGGTCAAGTGTCTTTATAAGTGATTTGTTTAAATTATTCATTCTAAAACACTGATTTCTGTATCTAACGCACACACTCTCAAGGCTGATTTATACTCGACGCATCCGTAAGTTTGCTTTGAGTGCGTGCGACGTCCTTTCGCGTGGCGGTGTGGCTGCACACGTGCCACAATATCGATACAGGGCCAGCTGTATCGATACTCGTATCGTCAAATCTCTGTGACGATACATCGTCGTATCGATATTTTGAACACAGCACTAATGTGTGCTCCCGGCGCCTATTTATACTATAGTCGCACCGGTAGTGACGTCATGACTGTTGCCGGCCAACGAGTTGGTGTTTTTTCATTGTATGCTTCAGACACGGGTCACAACGAGGCGTTCCCCATAGCGACCCCTAGAGGACGCAGTGTCTCGTTCCCTACTCAGGGAACCATGGTTACATAAGTAACCTGAGACGTTATTCAGGAATGAAACAAGTGACTGTCTGTATGAGTGAGTCAATGAATCATTCCTGCAGGTTCATTCAAAAACAATGATTCATTGAGGAATGAAACAAGTTGACTGTCTTTAGGAGTGATTCATCTGAATCAGACTCAAGTGATTTGTTCAAAATCTCTGATCAATTCTAAAATGAAAAAAGTGACTATCTTTACGAATAAGTAATTGAATCATTCATTCAATCAATCAATCAATCAATCAATCAATTCTTTCAGGAACAAAATAGACATTGAATCATTTATTCAAGGGATTCGTTCAAAACACTGATTCATTCAGCAATGCCTCTTTATGTTACTCAGAGACAGTCAACGATTTATTCTTTGTTGAAAATATATGTGTTGGTGGAGCAAAAATGGACAAACTAAATGGCAATATTATGTCTAAAATGCAAGCTACTCAATATTAACTTTCAAAATGTATTCAAGCATTTTTTCTACAAACAATTATTGGATTTAAAAAGGTGCTTCAAAGAACTGCATGAGGATATTTGAATGCTTCTACGTGTAACAGTAGCGGATTCATAAGTACATTAGATCAAACCTTGCAGTTTGCAAACACTATAACCACTATAACTCTATGCATGTCCTCAGTCCTGCCGCAGTTCACATCAGCATGACCAAAACATTCACCGGAGATCTGCGGGTGGGTGGGGGAGCGTGGCACAGGATAGAGCTCACAGCATTTGTCTGATGAAAGAAGGGCGGCCTGTCAAACGTTTTGTAGATTAATCAGCAATGACACATCCAAGGGGTCAGCGGGAGAAGAAGGCCTCCCTCAGGCTACTCAGCTCTCCTAATCAAGCGCTCTGTCGGCTTTCAGAGCTTTTGGTTTTTGACTTTGAGGATGAGGCAGTAATCCAGCCTGAATTCTCTTTAGAGAGCTGTGCTATTCAAAATTGGGAATTCAATTTTGTTTTGAATTCTATTGGGAATTCAAAACAATTATAATTGACATCCTGCTGCGATTGGATGAGGTTTCGAGCATGCGGTCAGGAATCTAATCAGATTCCCTCCCCACAGGTCTCAGGCAATCAGCTAAGACATCTGAGGACTTAACACCATTTTATAGGAAGTGTTAAAGGAAAAGTGAACACCATGTTGCTTGTACTACCTATAATTTGCAGGGTAATGCAGTACATGTGAAAGCATGGAAGCATGAATTCCTAGAATTACAACAGAGAACAAGACTTGAACTGTAGTTTGGATTTGAAAGCAGAACCTGTAATGTGACGGCTGCTCTGTGAATTATTTCCACGAGTACAAGACAGTCCATGCTGACCTTCGCAATCTAGCATATCTAATGAAGAGAAAATAAACTAATTGCATGTCCAGTGAGGTTGTGGTTAACGGTTGTTCTCATGGGGAGCTGGGCTTGAATCCTATTTTCTCTCTCTCCTTCCATTTTCCGACTGGATTAAGTCAAAAAGCCAAAAAATAAAACTGAGGGGAAAAAAAGCTATTTGACTACTAGAAAAATTGAATATTTGTCAAACAAGGACATCTAATAGTTTCCCCAATTAAGACCACAGACTAACCCACGCCGTTTATCACAAATGTGTGTAATGAGTCATATTGCAGCATTCAAAGTGGCTGCAAGAGACAGAGGACAATTTCAACAAAGATAACTAAAATAAATAATTGTCCGTGCTAGAGAGGAATGGAGCAATACGCAACAGCAATTAACTCAATTTCTGCAAGGACTACAAAGAGAAGAAGAGGATGAAAAAGTGTCACTGAGTGTCACTGAGTGTAAAGAGAGGAATGTCCTTACATTACTAATAATGTCAGCGTTCATTTTTTCTTTTTCCCCCCTTCTTGGCACTTGACAGAACAGAAAGGGCACACACAAAGCAAAATGAGAATTCTGGAATATCTTTATGCCGCTTTTGTGTTCCAGGAATCTTTATATGTAATAAAATAGACTATCATAAATTCAATTCAATTCAAAATTGCTTTATTGGCATGACTGTAAATGATACAATATTGCCAAAGCTTAGTATACATGTACAAAAAGATCAAAAATAATAATATAATAACAATAATAACAATGAAATGAACATCACAGTAATAGAATGGAATATTATTATTATTATTATTAGAAATATTAAACTGTAACAAATTATAACGTGTGAACATTTGATGCCAGTAGGGTAACACACTGAGATCAGACACAATACACATTCACCTGCTGTCTCTCAGGCTGTGGCACATCCATACATATCTCGCTGCAAGTGCTGCTGTCTGTCCCTCTCCTAATAGTATCTTTATTTTTTTCTGTTTCACTAATGGCTGTAAAAGTTTTTTATCAAGTTGGTGAATTTGTTGAAGTAGAGGTTTCTTATGGATATGTATTTATGACAGTGAAGGAGGAAGTGTATCTCTGTCTCAATCTCTCCTGTCTTACAGTGAGCACACACCCTTTGCTCTCTGGGTAACCAGTCCTTTCTGTGTCTGCCGGTCTCAATGGCTAGACTGTGCTCACTGAGCTATATATATATATATATATATATATATATATATATGTATGACCCTGGACCACAAAACCAGTCATAAGGGTCAATTTTTTAAAACTGTGATTTATACATCATCTAAAAGCTGAATAAATAAGCTTTCCATTGATGTATGGTTTGTTATGATAGGACAACTATTTGAAAATCTGGAATCTGAGGGTGCAAAAAAATCAAAATATTGAGAAAATCACCTTTAAAGTTG
>NW_015557063.1:253706-254353 GCF_001515605.1 Sinocyclocheilus anshuiensis | reverse complement strand
CACTTTTGATCAATTTAATGCATCCTTGCTGAATAGTATTACTGACCCCTAATGTTATTCTGCACCAATTGTGTAAATGTGTATGGATTGTATGGATTGAGCAAAGTTGCTAAACAATGCTTCAAAATAGTATTTTGTATACTTTTAGGTTCTTCTTGGACTTGCCAACTGTAAAGTCTGTTTTCTCTGGGAGAAGATATGCTGTAGACCCAAACCCAAATTCCAAAGAATTGTCCTTCCACTGAGTCGTAAAGCTGGCATGTCATCAGAACTCTAATCAACATTTGCGATAGAATCTGAACAGCTGCGAGTCAGTTTGGATTAACTCACTGAATCTCTCTCCTCGTGAATTGGAGAACCATACTTCCATATGATGCTTTAATCCAGTACAGTCCAGGAACATCACCACACTTGGGGAGATGGAGGAGACATTGGAGGAGTAGACTGTTTGCAGTTCAGACTAAAAAACTGACTAAAATACACAGTACTCTGTGTGGTTGCATTATGAACACAGATTCCTTAACTTGAGTTTACAAATATTTTGTCTTTAAATTTAACCCTTATATTGCTGGAAAATTTGAATTAGTTTTAATAAATGGCTCTGCATTCCAGATTGTGTGTGTGTGTGTGTGTGTGTGTATATATAT
>NW_015557063.1:211522-253636 GCF_001515605.1 Sinocyclocheilus anshuiensis | reverse complement strand
TGTGTGTGTATATGTGTGTATATATATATATATACAGTATATATATATATATATATATATATATATATATATAAACCACAGTAACCGTTACTCCTCTAATGAGGGCTAACCATTACAGACGTGCCGTCTGAAAAATATGTTCTCTTCAATGAACAATGGAGCCCCATTGCCTCTTTGGACAGGTTTCGGTCACACATGACACTCCTGAGACTGACTGTCTTTCAGGTAAAACCAGCCATGCTTGATTTCAAAGGGGTTTCAGAGCATCTTGTGTCACCTTCCTACCTCCTATTGTGTCAGTAGTCTGGGCTGACAGAACTTCCATTGATCCACTCCAGAGCTACGATAATTGGGCCATTAAGACATCAAAAAGACAGCCAGCACGTAGCTAAACTGAAGCTCTAGGCTAGTCATGCTATACAGATCACAATCTCATATAATTTCATGATAGCTCTTTAAATCACATGCGCATGCTAAGCCATCTGTTCTCATGTCATTAGACAGTTTAACTTGTAGACATTATGGAATTTGTGTGGTCATGCTGAATGGTCATGTCATTGATCTTTTAATCATAGTTATGGCAGAGTGACCCTAGAAAACAAACTAGGCAAAGGGGAATTGATGGGGCCAGGGGGGTCATAGCATTTTGCTTGGTCTACCCTTTTTATTACTCAACTTGAAAATGCTTCCATCTGGCAATTTTTAGTTTAATATATTTTTTTCCTAAATTATCAACATAAAAATTTGACTGAACCCCCCACTCCCTTTCATTTGATTAACTCTCACTCATTTGATCAAAGAAGTGATGAAACTATGTACTAGTTTTATTTTTTAAGTCCATTTCTTCTTCTTATTTTTTATTTATTTATTTATTTTTAGCATTTTCAAAATCCTAAAACCTTTGCTTGTTTTTAGGTCTACATTAGATTTTGAATCCTCAGTGTGAACTTTTATACGCCTCTGCATGAGACGACTTACACAAATGACCCTTCGCAAAGACCTGCCCCCTTAGTTACTGTTGCTGCATCCGACAAGCCATGTCGCACTGATGCCATCATGTTGTCACGCAGTGAAAAATCCTTTGCAGAGTAAAGAGGACAGACAGACAAGACAGAGCAGGTTACTTTTGGTATGAAACAAAGTCTTCGTTTTCAAATGTTGTAATTAAAAAAATAAAATAAAATTCAAACAATAAATATCGTTTTGTGGCTCTTTAATGTGTTGTGACAGATCTCTGTAGCGCCTCAGTTCAAGCGGCACATGAACCGATCATCTCTTCCTCTTTACTATAGCATGAAATAAACATGAATGAACATCAGAAGGTATCTGGTTTCAACCACGGAAAGATGTCAATACACACTATTTTTCAAGTTCAAGTCCACCGACGTTAATCTACTCTCCTGTCTGGTTTGTTTGTCGGACAAAAATGGCAGATTCAGCGTTATGATTGGTCAGATTGCCTGTCAATCAAACTCCCGGCGAAGGTCATATATTTTTGTCATATATTAGGAAAGAAAGGAATACTTACTTTTTTTTTTTTTTTAATCAAATTTTTGATGACATTTTCCTCTTATATCCAACTAGCAACTCAATTTAAAAGAATGCTTGAATATCCCACTCTCATTTTATGAACCCAAGTACTCGCATTAAACAAAAGCTGTCCTGACTGAACTTAACTGTTTAACAGTCTCTGAGGCTGCCTTTACCTCTTCACTCTCTATTCAGCTGGATTTCAAAGACAAGTGTGTGTCCTTGGAGACAAGCCGTTCTAGCTTTCAGAAAAGCAGTTTGCCAAGATCCTATTAGTTAGACATTCTTGGATAGGGTGAATTTGGACAGTTTCACTTGTCCACATAGATTGGTTCACCTCATCCCTTAGGCATCTATTTTCAGACAACTAGTTCTGTACTTTCCACTTTTACCATTTTTGGGGTGCCGTTTCAAAGCAAATCTTATCCACTATATTGCAACAGTGAGTGTCTCTATTGCTGGCAATCAATGGTTCCTTCTATAAAGGCATTTCTTTTTGGCTTTGCTTAATTTTACCTGTCAATAAAGAAAGTGATGGTAGACTGCATAGACAACAGAATGTACTTTCTGAAGACGTGAATACCCCTATGGTAAGATGTACCATATGAGTCTCAAAATTGCAGAACATACACTCAGGATTGAAGATCACAAATTACATTGGCTCTCCTAAAGGTCATCTCTTTATTGCTGTTCTCGTTTTTTCCTTTTCTTTTGCAGGACCTTTATCCATTGCTCTCGTTTAACAAAATGACTGGTATTACAGAAATGGGGTATTAAAGAATTTTTTGAGAAGTAGGCCACCGCTGAGTGTCTTTGATTATCACCTCACTTTTCTGTTAGTACCAAAATATTACCTCTACTCCATTATTGAAGCCATTTAAGCAAATGTGAAGCGAGTTAGATTCCCACAAAGAAACAAGGTGCTGATAGTTCCTCAAAAATGACTGAATGGGCTTAATGAAAGAATTACTATGTGTTTAATTACAGTATTAATGAATGAAAAAAACATTATGAATGGCAAATATGTAGTTTTTGGGAAGTGGTAGGAATAAGGATTATACTCTGCATGTTATACTATAATATTGTCATCCAAAAAGGTAGTAACATTGGCTAATTTTGAACTATCATATAACACTGTACAATGGTTACTGTGTCTTAGCACAAAGTATTAAAGGGGAAATCGGATGCCCATTTTCCACAAGTTGGTATGATTCTTTAGGGTCTTAATGAAATGTCTGCAACATACTTTGGTTAAAAATTCCTCAGTGGTCGTGTAAAATAACACCATTTTTACATCGACAAAAAAGCTCTGTTCACAGCGACCCATTTTGATGCATGTCTCTTTAAATGATAATGAGATACCGCTCACCCCACCCCTCTCTTCCGTTTTTTTGTGTATTCGGTTGCGCGTTACCATCAAAAACAAAACTAATCCACTGCGTCCTCAGTGGCTCTGATGTTGGGAGAACATGAAGACTCTTATGTTCACTTTTATATCCAACTACAGAACACCTGCATTGCTTACACGACATGTCGCTAAAGCTGTTCGAGCACGGAGAAAATGGTGGACAGTGTACAACTTGCTGAGGGCAGAAATACGCTAATACGGGACAGTCCGTCAGTGGTCGTGGGCGGGACCTGAGCAGTATGACATAATACTGCTCAGAAAATCAAAACGGCTTGATTATTGAGACTGTTTTGGTTTCTTGGGGATTAAAAAAAAAGGAGTGACTGGATTTTTACCATTGTAGGGTGGTTGTGTCCATGCACTGCTAAGACACATTTATATGCAAACACCATGTAAAAGTGAATTTTGCATCCGATGTCCCCTTTAAATAAAAATGGTTGGTCTTGTTGTGATTCTGAGGATCATCTTGCACCATGAACTGTAAAGGGACCAAAGCATCATGGAGAATTGCACATCTCTTTTCTTTTCTGACTGCCAAAAGGTCATTTTTCTCACTGATGCATGACAGACGACCCTCAGCAGTCTCATGGGGGTGTGATAGAATCGATACAGAAGTTGAAATAAGGCCATAACCCTCTCAGTCTAGCTTCACTGTTGTGGACGACAGATGTGACTCGTGGAGGGGCTTTGGGATATCGCATAGCCATTGCTTCCCCTTCTTCTCAGTCCAGCTCTTTTAAAAGAAACACAAAGAAGCAAAGAAGAGAAAAATGGTGCTCATTAAGTTTCCATTCAGGGCTTGTTTTTCCTGTCGCTAGCACGGAACAAGCTCTCTCGTCTCTCCCCTGACCCTTTTCTTTTTTTCTCTAAGTTCTCCTACTCACAAGGCCTGTCATATTGTGCTACCCTCTGTGAATCACACAGAGAGCTGGATGTGAGTGCCATTCACTTCACATGAAGAGTGAACGTCTCTTGGCCAGGAAGGAAAGGGCCGAGCACATGCCTGGAGGAAACCAGCCAGGGCTTGTGATATTTGTCAGAAATCAAATGCTGATCACAGCTCTCCGATGGCTTATTAGTAAGAACTGACGTTTTTGATTGCGTCTGAAGTTCTTCTAAGTGTAATTCTCTTCAAACCCATCACTACTGTCATGAACAGCTCATGCCTATGCATGAGGAGTTTAGATGAAAAGAGTAATTTCAGGTCAAATCTCTGTCACAGGACTCATAAAGCATTGGTGATGCACTTGATGAGTAATCAACGAGATCACTTATGTCAACATGACTTCATAGCCTACAAAATTCCACGAAAACGGCGAACTGCTTTACGACAGCAACAAAAGAGGGCAAAATCCAAATGGAAGTGAGCATCCCTATGACCTACTCACTCTGAAGGGCAGAGCCCTTGAAGTGGGGACTTTGGAGGGAGCAGGGCACTTTCATGTCATATTGAAGCAGTTTGGAACACATTTGGAAGGGAGTAATGAAAGACAATGTAATTTCCTCATTACCTTCACCTGGATTGTTACCATGACAATGCAAGGTGGCGACAACATGAATATCTCATTTGCTGTTAATATGTTGCAAATAATTATACATTTCATAATGAAGTTTTTAAAATATGCTTTATGTTTGTGTGTGTGTATCCCCTCTCTGCTCTTAAATTTATAAAACTTGCCATCCCTTCTTTGAACCCTGCAGGTATAGTGACATTTATTTAATATTTATGCTGTTAAACACATTTCTTACCTATGAAACTTATTTAAACTTATTGTGAAATGCATGACAAAATATGTGCATTATATATAACAACAAAACAACTTTAATTTTGTTGTTTATACTTTAGCTCAAACTCTCCTGCCATATCTAGCTTTAAAATGGATCATGAGGACACGCCACCCCGGGTCACATGACCATAAATGATTACTTCCTTGAAGTGATCATGGCATGTACCGTTTGCTAACAGTCTTGTGGAAGGGCCCTTCTTTTGGAATGCCCCTACAAATGGTGTCCCCTTCCTGTAGTGCCCTTCAAGGGTGCAAAAATGCAGTTTGGAATTTGCCCAGATTCAGCTATGCACTTTAACCAGAGATGCTTTTATTATTGGGAGATATGAGGGTCCATGGCTCTGCCATTGGAGAAAGTGCAACAATCAACTTCAATGACGTCAAGGCTGTGATGTGATCTGTTATCAAGGCACACTGGTTTTTACAGATACTATAGGAATGAACGAGAAGTGCCGTAAATGGAAGATTCTGTAAACATCCATGACTTTTTATAAAAAAGTATTTTTTTCGGTGTAAACTCTAAAAATAGTTCAATCCAAAATGACTGTCTAATATCAAAAAATAGTGAAGCCTGTCTTCCATTGACAAAATAAGCTCAGACTCAACATGATAGCATCTCTCAGACTATTCTATTCTATTATATTCTATTCTATAATTAAATTGCAGGTAAATTGATGTCATCATGCCACGATTAATACAAAATATAGACCTATTATATATATAAACAACTAAAGTTTTCTAGCACACATAACTTTAATATAAAGGAAGAGAGTGAAGGAGATACAATAAATAAATAAATAAAATAATAAAATAAAATAAAACATACTTGGCGAGATGAAAAAAAAAGGAAAATATAAACAAAATGAAGAAAACAATTTAACAGCCTTCTAAGTGCCGGAGGAGAAGGCAGATAATGAACACATAGAGCAATAAACACAGAAAGCAATACCTGGATTATACGTGGCCTTGCAGGCTGCTGTCCAGTGGTGTTTATTATTTAGCAGGCAGGTTAGTAGGCCTGCAGCAGCAGATTAGATTGTATTGTGTGCCATGCAATAACATAGTGAAGACAGCCATGGGCCTGTGTGGTTTTGCACGATTCTCTACATGCAGAGAGGAAACACAGACAGGAAGCCATTAGCCAACTTACTGCTCTTCGCATGTCAATACTTTGCCCAATTATAGCCTAATGCAGAGCTACGTGCATAGAAGATCGTGCGGGATCTGTTGTCATTGGAAGATGCTGCAAAGTAGACTTTGCATCTTAAGAAGGCAATACAAATCTTTACTTTTTTTCTTATACTGTTTTAATTCTGTTGTATCAAGATCAGTGGTTTCTCATAAATATGCATCGGCTAGGCACTGAGTCAGTTTTTAACTGCAGATAGCTAAACCTGCCCAGAGGCTCTGCAAAATGTAAGCTTTACAGAAAAATTTCAAAATTCACCACATTCGCATGCTTATTATATTTGACGTGAATCTCTGACAAATACGGTCTTGAAATTATTCTTGTGATTATAAATGAGGACAGCCTTTTGTTGAATATAATACACGATATACGTTTACTTTTATACTTCTTGAAAGAAAACAAGAAATCTTGTTTTGGACTTCCTGATGTCAGACTAATTAATATATTATAAAATGACTGACCACACTTACTCATCAACAGTGGGGTGTTCACCACGATTGACATGCATGCACTTAATCCACAACCATATCCACTTGAAATTCAATATTGCTATATTTCTAACATTGTTGGTGCCTGTGTGATAAACTTCTTGTGTTAAAGGTGCACTATAATTTTTTTTAACATTTATTTTTGAGTGCTTTTTATTCTGGCAGTACAGAGAAAGACAGGAAATCAAGAGAAGAGAGAGGGGAGCATAATGGCAACGTGAAACTAGAGTCGAACCAAGATCTCTCTACAGCTCTATATGTTGAATATGTAGGCCATTAGATATAGGCCATTTCAGAGATGCCAAAATAAAGGCTGTATATACTGTATATTTGAACATGGTCAAGCCTTTCCTGCCTTTGTACAATGTCATTCTATCCTCTATCTGAGCTGTACTGGACAAAAAAAAGCTCCTTGATGGAGAGAGAGAGAGAGAAGAATTTCAGATATAAGGGCATCGATTTTACATGAGTTCTTTTTGTTTGTTTGTTTGGAAAAGGAAAGGAAAGGAAAGGATGTGACATGTGGCCAAGTATGGTGTCCCATACTTGGAATTTGTGCTCTGCATTCAGGGCCATATTTACGCATAGGCATTCTAGACACGTGCCTATGTTTGCTCATCCAGGGGGGCCCAAACACAATAAAGAGATATATAATATTTTTGTTATACTATGGGCTATCTACAGCAGTAAAAGAACCAAAACCCCAGAAGACATTGAGCAAATAAATATAACAAACAATAGGGTAAAAAATGACAAACTATTTCCATTTTTTTTTATGTAGGCTACGGAAATCACGCTTTCTTTCTCCCAGTCTCTCTCACAGACGCACACACAGTGCAGACACATACTCGCGCACACATGCGGAGACGGGAACAGAAACTTCTTGTCAGCGCTGCCCTGCGAATTTATCAATAAAATAGTTTTGCAGCTGAAAAGCTACATGACATTTCTCAGTAGCGAGGTTCTTGAAGCAGTTTAACTTAAAGGTTTGTAGACTAGATTAGTAGACGCTGCTGCTGAACACTGCTGAGAGACGCATAGATGCAGGTATTCACACGCACTTAATCTCTCTCTCTCCCTCTCCTTCTCGCTCTCTAATAACTGCATTAATAACTGCATTAGCCTGCATATCAATGGCTCAAGCCTCCGTTATTAGCTCTAAAATTACATTTTGGAATTTGCAATGGAAGGTTTGGGATGAGGTGCGTAAAAAATTAGTTCAACACATAAGAGATTTCAGGATGGAAACATGTCAATCTGTCTTGAAACAAATCATCTGAACAATGTCTTGATGTGTGGTTGTGACTCCAGGCCGTTAGAATTATTAGAGAAATAATGCACTCCCGAAGTGGTTATGTGGCCATGACGCCACGCCTATATGGAACGGTCTTCTGAGTTCTCAAACAAATTAAGAACATTCGATTTTTACTGACTGAACGCAAGTGCTTATTGCGATAGAAAACACTGTAACGGTTTCCACTGATTAAGAAATATTTTTGTTTGCTTGGGTGGTAATATTTGGCCTATTATATTAATAGGGAAGGGTGGCCCAAAAATTAGTTTTGCCTATGTCACGAAAAAAGGTAAATCCAGCCCTGTCTGCATTTAACCCATCCAAGTGCACACAGCAGTGAGTAGTGAACAAACACGCGCACACACACACACCGTGAACACACACCCGGAGCAGTGGGCAGCCAATGCTGTGGTGCCCGGGGAGCAGTTGGGGATTCAGTGCCTTGCTCAAGGGTCTCACCTCAGTCATGGTACACCTACAACCTGAGACTCGAACCCGCGACATTCAGGTTACAAGTTCGACTCTCTATCTATTAGGCCATGACTGCCCCATGACTGTTTGTTGGTAAAATTACATAAAACAGCATGAGTCTCTTTCTTTAACATCAAGACATTTATTAACTACAACATGCTGTTCAGTATTCCCATGAAGAAAAGACAGACAACTTGTGTTATTTAGTAGGGAATGCATATAATTGTTGTGCCATGCTCTTTGCGCTTTTTCAGACTGAAACATTTACATTTGCTATCATAGTTGAATATCTTCATAGAACTATCATACATTGTGCTATTATGACAGTAAGCAGCACACTGTCCACACCAGCGAAAGCTGGAAGATATAAAAGTGTATGCGTTTCTTCACCCTTTCGACTTCTGTATCATTTGAGGTTTGGGTTTAGAGTATGGTTTGCCTTAACCATTTCCCACAAACAGAGTGACGAACACCGCTTTGATTCAAAGGACCTTGGTTTCCATGGCAGCCCACAGATATCCTTTACTAACTCACATGTCAGGCTTGTCAGCTTAGGTACCAAGTTATACTTTCAGTAATACATTAGCAGATTGACTTAGTTGAACTTAATGCTTAATGGAAAGGTTATTTTGTCCTCCTTAATGAGTTGATTGTGTTCTTATGTCAGCAATTAGCAACTAATTAGCATATATCAGAATATAAAGCGTGAAGAAGCTTACAAAATTAGCATTTTATAATGGAAAACAGAACTAAATCATACCCGATAAAAATGGTGTTACTGGGGGTTGCTAATAAATGCTAAACTTAAACAGTTAAAATACTGTTGAACATGCAGACCTTCCAAAGCACAGTGGGAAATCAAACTAATAGTCATTTATGAGGGTTACACAAAGGGGAACATTTGTCAGATCTATCAAGAGCCCCATTTTGGTGACCTTGGCAGAATGAGAGTCTTTATGGATCCATTTAATTGATGTCTTCAGTCTGAAGTTCACTTCAACTCATAAAACCTGTGACCTTAGCTTTAATTACAGACCTGAAGTTTTACTCCCCTCTGTAATAAAACCACTTCATGTAACTCAAATGGTCACATAAAACGCTCTCCATCTCATCCCATTCATTTAACACACATGGAAAAGAACTTCAAATCAGATATTTTTTTGTGTAGTAGCCTACTTTTCTGTTTCATGCAGAATTAAATCAAATCAAACGTTACTTTGGGATTAAAGCCTCAGATGCAATGTTTGTCTCAGAAAAAAAAATATTTTAAATAACTTCGAAGGAGTCAAACTAATATCACTTCATTGAATTCATAAATTCATGCACAGACAGCAAGCTTTGATTGAATCTTTAACTTATATCTACGATCACACCCACACATCAAACAAAAATAAAGAGGAAAATAAGCTTTAACTTATGCTTTTGTCAAAGTTAAAGAGTTACATAATAACTAAAAAAAAATATATAATAAAATAAAAATACAAATGAAAAAGTAAATGAAACTGAAAAGGAACCACAGTGACGTTGCAAAATGAAAAGGAAAACACCAACTACTTAATCCGCCAACGCTCATGCCACATTCCCACTCCTACTTTTTAAAACCTTGTCTGAACACCAGTTCAGCTGGCAGTAATTGCAGTAAGTTGGCACTCTGAGTGGTGAATGAGGTGCATAGGAAACACCCACAGGTCTATACAAGGAAAACTCTGCTATCATTCCCATCTTGCCACCAGAATGGTGTAGTTTCAAAATCTTCCAGCAGGGATCTAACTTAATCATGCTGACCAGATAAACCTCGACCCCTTGATGTAGCATAGGACTCCTGGCAATAATAACAATAAACAACAACAACAACAACAATAATAATAATAATAATAATAATAATAATTGAAAGCTGTTAAATGAAAACCTTGTCCTCTTTCTCAAGTAACTGTCTGTTTATGTCTATAGTAAGAAGAAATCTCCCCAAGCTGCAACAACTGAATCACATACTCTCAAGTGTGTACATGTTTATATGGCTACTCAGTAGACATCTATGTATGAGATCTTTCTGCCTGTTTATTATTTCTTGTTCTCGACCAGCCAGAGGTCCCCTACAGGGCTGCCTGAGTCTCCACATTCACTGACCGCTTTGGCTTTCTTATTATTTATGCATGGGCCTATACTTTCCTCCGCATTTCTCCTTACATCTGGGGCACTTGACCCTTTGGGCTGAATCTTCATAAGTGATGCAAGGCCTCACAATTTGAACTGCATGGTGCTTAACTGCTCCCATTGCTGACCTGCAAATGGAAGTGCCAGACCCTCCGTGATAGATGCTTCTATTCCTGCCTTCAACTGTTCAATCACAAGACTTGTTTTACTCATATCAGTACTATTTGACATAAGGATACGATACATATATTCAGCTTTAAATTGTCTTACAACAGCTTGGCTGATTAAAAAATAAATAAATAAAAATATCTGGGCTTGCAGGCATTACATTTTGCCTCGTTCACTGGTGTTTTTGACCAATATCGTTGCCAAGCACATGATTGAAATATATAGACACTGAATTATATGTAGACACAAAACATAATTTTTAATGGCTGAATGCCTCATTTTTATGTGTGCATTCAAACGTAATTGCATTTAATTTCATGGAAGCTTACCCAAACGCAGTGTCACAAAAAAATGAATGTCAAAACAACGTGCAACACTGAATTGATTTAATTAATTCATTTAATGGGTTTAAAAACCAAATATTATTAATTTATATCTGCCTTATATCAATCACTAAAATGTTTTTGCACGTGTTAAATGCACTTGGTCTTAGTTTCTTGATATACACTTACATTATTCTCTCTGTATATTGGAGCATTTTAAATATGTTTAGTGACATACTAAAACAGATATTTCTGATGCACATTACTGAATCGTTACTATAAACAGACAACATTTTGGTAAATTCATTTGTGCCTTTATGCAAACCAAAAGATTTGATCTGTATATGGATTTTAAATGTAAGTTTCCATACATTTCCAAAGACAAATTTCTGTCTTGTGTCATTAGTATTGAATTAGCACCACCAAAATGTAGTTTCACATGACTTGAAAAACTAATGGTTTGTACTGTGTTAATGGTACCTGTGGGATCTGCTGAGACTTGCACACATACATATTTTAGAGCTGTCAGTGTCACTTTCCATCACCTGCAGGCCCTGTTTACACCTGATGTTAACATCCGTCTTGGGTGATCACGACTGGTCGGGCGAGACAGATTGTTGTTTACACACATGCATTGCAAATGCATCTTCTGCCACACTTGTGAGTCTTGTAAATTGTGAGTCTTGTAAATGTTGTAACTACTGCACTACAGTAGTTTGTTGCTGCATGTTGAAGTGTATTTAAAAAATGGTGCATCCTTTCTCCCACATATACTTCAATCTAACCACAAACTGATGCTTATAAAATTATGTCTGCCAGCCAGTGGTGAAGATTTTTCATTGACTCTTTCTGCAGTTACACCAGTAATTCAACTAATTTGTTCAAAAACACTGATTCATTCAGGAACGAATCAAGTGACTGTTCTTAAGTGAATGAACAAATTGGTGTCAATATATCCTCAAGATGGTAGACATCCAAAGTTGTCCCTGTATACCTGCTCAATCAGTTCCACATGCTGGGTCTATCCACCTTATTTTTTAATGCGGAAGTAAGCCGTTTTCTGTCAATGTGCGAGACTTCCGGTTCATCTTGATTAAAAACACAATAATAAACATACCCTTTTTTCTCTTTCTATCCACCTTATTTTTCAATGCAGAACTAAGCTGTTTTCTGTGAATGTGCGAGACTTCCGCTTCATTAGCCGCTGTAGGGAAATAACGAGAAGAATAACAAAGTGCAGTAAATGGCAAAGCTGTTTGCACTACAAACCAGTGTGTTCATAATTAAGATAATACATTAAAATAATATGGTAAGACACACTAGTTTGAAGAAATATCAAGCCGCAAAACGAGCTGTTTTGTACAGCTAAAAATAGTTGGAAGTGGATGAAACCGGAAGCCAGACACATTAAATTTACAAATGGCTGCGGCCGTTCTTACGGGAAAAATAAGGTGGATAGCCAGCAATGAACATGACATAGAAGTGAGAGATGGAAACAAACAGCCGTACAAAGAGCTGCTGATTCACCATAAAAATGATTGATGGGATATTTATTTATTTATTTATTTTTACACATTTAATTTTTTTTTGACTGGTTGTGCCCTACCCATACTGTGGTCCTGTTTGTCAATAGATGTTGCATTTACAGAATTTGACAGTGAAACCCTGAATGGCTCCAAATACTAAAGTGGCTTTTTTTTTGTCAGGGTTAAGTGTTTAAGTCAATAGATGTGCTAGACTGCCATGCTGAGTAGCGAGTTCATTCTCATTGAGTAGTGTATTCATTCTCATGAAAATCTCAGCTGAAAGCATCATGCATCAGATTTCATATCACATATTTTGTGCTTTTCTTGCCTGTTTATTAAACTGACTGAATGCACATGGACACTGTTTTAAAAAGTTTTTCCCATTTCAGGGCTCTCTCAATATGAATAAATATAAAGGCTTACTGACTTCAAATGAAATGTTAACTTTCTACAAACACATCTGGCAGATTGGCTTTTTGGCAGATTTGTAGAGGTTATATTTTCTCTTCAAATATTTGTATCTCAGTAAAAACATACAACTGGATTCTTTGTCTTTTAGTTTTCTAAACTTCTCTTTAATCATGTCTAAGATGTTTAGTTCATACCCTTATGACCCAGACTATTAAGACATTGAGCTACATTTCTCATATATTCTTTTTGATGTTGTCGGGATTGTGTTCTCAGTGACTTTGCCCTCCTCCTCAGCTCTGTTACTTCACATACTGAAATCTCAGTCTTCCTGTCACAGATGCTGCCTTTGAAATTGATTTTCTTTATGTAAAGAGCGGTAAGCACTCTTCTCGCTGCAGGTCATGGAACAGGTGTGAGAATTAAAGCATGCAAATATTCAATGTCGTCAATGATTTCAGAATAGTACTTTTGAGCTGAACAGAAATGTCTCAGCACAAGGTTCAGCACAATACATTTGATTTATGCTGAAAAGCTGAGTAATTTTAGCTGATTTGATTTTGTATTAAAGCAGCAGTTCTAAATGGGTTTTGCTTCAGGGTTCAGATTTTATATTGAACATCAAGATGCGACCCAAGACGTTTTATGGGACAAACATGAACAAAATCTGTATTGAAATTATTATTAATATTCAAATTCAAATTTATTTATAGAGCACTTTAAAAACTGCATAGTATACGTGCTAGTGTGCAAAATAAAAATAAAAATCATATTTAAAATTATACTCATAAGTTATTATTATTAGTACATATTATGGAAATATTAATTATTTAATTTTGAACTTCATGAATATAGGCTATGCAAAATTATTAATGTGACAGGCTGAATGGGAAAAAGGATATGAGAAGCTTTTTATTCTACCTTTTAGTTAAGCCAGTTTATTTAGATATTCTAACTACACACAATTTTATGGTCTGCTCCATTATATTTTTCACATTTAGCTTTCTCTGTGACCATATTTTACAAATAACAAAGCAGTTTTAACAGCATAAACCATGTTTCATGATTAGCACTTTGCTGTACATTTAGTGCATATCAGCACTGCACTTAAGAAATTACCTTAACTATCTCCTTCCACACTTAATTATAGCACAAGTATTTGTCTTCTTTAAAAAGACATATGCTTCTCTATACAATACATCACCGTCCGATAGCACACCATAATGCGTTATGCATTTGCTGTTCATTATTTGAATGAAGATTTATGTGAAGCTAAATATAATTACACACTGATAGTCTAACTCCCAACATAATCAGTGCAGTGACGTGACATGTGGCTAAGTATGGTGACCCATACTCGGAATTAGTGCTCTGCATTTATCCCACCCAAAGTGCACACACACACACACACCGTGAACACACACCCGAAGCAGTGGGCAGCCATTTTTGCTGTGGCGCCCGAGGAGCAGTTGGAGTTCGGTGCCTTGCTAAAGGGTGGTATTGAGGGTGGAAGAGAGCGCTGTACATTCACTCCCCCCACCTACAATCCCTGCCGGTACGAGACTCGAACCCGCAACCTTTGGGTTACGAGTCCGACTCTCTAACCATTAGGCCACGACTTTCCTAAAATCAGTTTTAGGTTTTCACGACAGTAAACCTGTGAACCAGTGAGGTACATCCCTGCCTTTGTGCCTTGTATTAGATTAGAGCATATTGGTTGCAGAATGTGTTGCTAGTACAAGTTATCAAGGTGCATCAGATTTCCCGGGCCCTCAAGTCTGCACTTAGCCATGGCGACAGAGTGGAAAAAAGATGCCTTTACTATAAAACTAGAAAGAGGCTGTTGTTTGAATCTTATTGTGACTCACTTCTCTGTGTGACAAGGGAAAAAATGAAGCAAATTCCAAAAACTGGGAGTGTGGAAATACATGCTGCTGTAAAACAAATTCTCGGTTTCGTTTTAATTTAAATAACAGCAAATTTGCATGTCTGGTTGAATTGAATTGTCTTTGGAGACCTTGAAGGCTGACGGGCAAGTGTGTGTAACAAGTTGTAGAGCAATTTGTGTTGCTTGGTTTGAGTTCTCAGTGGTGCGATTACTCCTTCTGACAGGTTCAAATAAAGACTGAATAAACATGTTGGAACCACATCACATGACCCGAGCAATCCAATCAGATATCAGCAGCATGACTGTGCTTGTAAAACCCATATATATGTATGCTTGCGTGCATTCAGAACTTTACTCCTTTGGAAAGTTGTGCTGGCTTTAATAATACCAATAAGCAGTATATTTTCAGAATGGCCCCTTAACCATGAAGTGCTTTAAAATTGCATTTCAGATCTGACATTTGAGTGGCACAATAGGCAAATTGCCATTTTATATTACAGCTGGACGAAAGTGTTTCACACTGATTGAAATGCAGAATTGTGGTCCTGACCAAAGTGGCGTGGAGTTTGATGTGTGACCGCCCTCCTTTTCTTGTCACCCCACCGCCCTTTCTCTTATGCCTCAGTACATCCGTTGACATCTTGCTTTTTGTTGTTTTTCCATCCGCAGCTGAGAATATCCTCAGTCAATATCATTCCTTTTAACCCCGCTCTTGCAATATTTGAGCATCTAAATCAATTGTCAGATCATTTGATAAGAACGTAATCAGATCTCTCAGAATCGGGCTTAAAAAAGACAATGCCCTTGAAGAGAAAGTAATTGGAGAGGAATGTCTGGCAGTAGTATGATTGATGTGGGTATTGTGCTTTTGTTGATAACTAGCAGATTGAAGATTGGATAGCAGTTGACACTTCTCTTTCACTGAAGCGACAGTGTCCCACTTTCCTTACAACAGAATACAGCAGGTTAGAACTTTTGCTGTAACTTTTATAAAGTTAAACATTGCACAACGGCAGTATTGGGAGTCTCCTAGGTCTTCACAAAAATGGATTTTGAGGAAACTCTAATAGGGAACCTGAGGTAAATAGACTTCTGCCCAATTACAGGGCAAGTGACTAGGCTTAATAAAAGTCTCACATGAAACACTGATCTCTGCGGGCAGAGGTGGAGGCGTTTCAGTCTAACTAAGAGCCAAGGACAGACATGTTATCAAATATAGAGTAAACATATCTAGAAAGATGATAATGGATGGGAATTCTGGAGAATTATTTTGGTTTCTTATGGCTAACTTAACCACTTACAAAAACTTTTTTTTTTTTTTTTTTTTTTACTTTAAATTAATAAATACAAAAAAAAAAAAAGTCACATGAAGAGATAATTTCAATAATAAATATTAAAAATGACTGTAAAATGTGTTAAAACTGTTTCTGGAAGCATCATTGATGCAATCCAATAGCCTTAACAAAAAGCACCATACTAAAAAAAATAATTATTATTATAATTTTTTTTTAAAGTATTTATAAAATGCTACTGACAGAACACATCTTTAATTACACGTTGCCATATAAACAACTAGTCAATATCAATACAGGTTATTTAGATGTGTGTTTGATACACTAAAAAGAGTAATTTATTCAGGAATCAGGCAGTGATGGCAATGTTTGTCTTTGAAAAGAATCACTAAAAAGAACTGGGTAATTGAACTACAATGGCTGCTCTTTATGTTTTTTGATTTATTAAAAAGAACCTGCTGATAGTCAGTCATTCTGGAGTTGGACTAATATGTTTATGCTATATGTTTTTGATTCACTAAAAATATGAAAAAAAAAAAAATGCTTATAGTCATTTGTTCTGGAGTTGAACTAACATAGCTGTGCTATATGTTTTTGATTCAATAAAAGGAACTAACTTACAAGTGTCAGTTGTTCATTGTCACTATCAAACAGTACACAATAGAAAATGGTTTCATCTTTTCAAAGTCTACTACTCAAAACTTCCTGAACTGTACAATATGTACCTGAAAGACGTTCTCTTTAGACAGCTTCACGCTGTATTCCATTAAAGTATGACGAAATAACATGAAATCTTCATTTACCTGATTCACGCAGAATCCGTATATGGCACTACACTGTAGACTACACATTATGCATAAACAAATCATAATTCAGTCATCTTCAGATTGTCAGTGGTGCCTCAGATGTCTTTTGGAACACAGTTATAGACTTCATAAATAAAACTCAGTCATGCAAAATGTTTTTCTGTATGACACCCTGGAAGATATTTCTCAGTACCTCAGTCACAGCCCTAAAGGGGTTCTCTAATTAAATTTGCTCTATAATGAACAAGCTGATGTGCGTTTTTTTTTAAACACAGAGCCAAATTGTTTAAAACATTTTCTATCAGAATTAGGTGTAGAATCTTTTTGTTGGCACATCAAATATGATTCATAAACATTATTTTACACTTAACAAGTGCCAAAGAAGATTAGAAAGATATTTTGAGTACATTTAAATGGTACAGTATAATATTAAATAAAATCTACTTAACTTTTTGAGGTAGTGAATAAATCTAACTCAAAACATCTGAGTTTATCGAGTACAGTAAATACAAAGTTCTGTCATGAAACTCTAGATGGCGCAGGTCGACAGGATCTAACTCAGTCTGATTTAATTACATCATTATTCACATGGCACAGTCGATTGGTTCTATTTGCATCAGCCAGTTTACTGCTCAACATTCAAATACTTGGCCAGTGCTTGCTGTAGCAGTGAGCTTCGGTAACACTCCACCTTCCCCAGCTCCACCTGTATAGATCTGTTACGGGGGTAATTTTATATGCCACTTTATATATGCCGGGTTATTTCATATATGCCGTATGTGCAGCAGCAGTATTTTCTACAACAGCAGCATGTCTGTGGATGTATTTGCAGTAGCAAATCTCAGAAGCAGCAGCAGCGTAGCAGATTTATCCCGCCAAGATCAAACACATTAACATTGCCATGTATACTTTCATGCTAAACTTACAGAGAGTTGTCATCACAGAACTTGTACTTACAAATCTGATGTGGTGGTTCTTAATATAACTTAAATGCCATTTAATCATCCAATATATATAAATATTGCACATGGTGGACTTTCAAGGCATATGTCAAACAGCCATTTCTAACCAACAAAACACAGTAACAGTAACAATCAACAACATTTGAGCCCAAACAGATAATTTTGAGTAGAGAATGATCTTCAGACAACATCAAAACAGTGTAAATAAAACTGAAAAACAATGAAACCATGCAAACGTATAAATTATTCATGCCCTGGTCCCGGGATTCCCTGAGAATACAGTATTCCATGTGATGCCAGCACATCAGACATCACAACTAGTTTAGCACAACAGTGTCCACTGCTTGCTCACACTGTAAACAGCTTCATGGATTATAGCGAGAGAATTCATTTCCTGTTTGGTTGATGTGTAACTTGTGAAAAGTTTGGTACATCAAAAAGCTTTTAAAAACTTTTGACAAGTCTAGTATTATGATAGATTGTACCAAATTTGGTGAAGACCTCATGAAAGCTGTAGTTAAAAAAATATGCATTCTCAAGATTCAAAATGGCAGAAAATCTAGTTGTCTGCAAGTCAAAATCACTTTGATGGTGCAAGAGGGTTTGAGGGAATAACCTGCAAACTGGCATCAGGATAGGTGTGCTGACATTATTACAAAAGATAATTTTATTCTTTATCTTGACAGCAAGCACAAAGAATAAAGCAGACAGGATGCTTTCAGGGGATTTGCCATGTCGAACATAAGACCATAATATTTAACACATCAAATTTAAAGTTTGAGTTAGACATGTAGTTTGAGAAAGGACTTATTAGGTCACAGATGATTAATTTAGGGACGTCTGTGTGTGCTGTTGTGTGCATGTTTTTGTGGAGTAGTTTTTCTAATCCCCTTGAGTTGAAAATGGCAGCATCTGACCCATTAACCGTAGTCAACCTAATTTTCGTTTTTCTCAGGCAATAGTGTGAGTGTCCTTCTTTCTGTCCAGAGGGACCGCAATAACACAGACCAAAAGGAGTGAAAAGGACCAATGAAACAGTTTTTGCATATGGTACTTTGGGCTTGACTGAGATTAGAGAAATTAGAATATTCCTAATGTTGGCCAGTAACCCCATAGTGTCTTTAGGGAATCAATACAGTTACAAAACAGACCAGGGTCTTAAATTAGGTATCCCTTGGCAGTAGTGGGAATTCTGCTTTGACGGGTGGCTTTATGGTTAGTGCACAGCCTTATAGACCTGGTTTCAAGACACCAAAGACACCACTTGTTCAGGTAACTTCATATGTTTGTGTTCTGTCTTTCTTCAGAGAAAGACTACAGGGGAAAAAAGAGGACAAAAAGTTCTAACTAACAATTAAGAAGCAAAAAACAAAACAAAAACATATCTCCCTTGTCAATTTGTATAATTAGTGCTATCATCCACTGTGATTTTCATGCCTGGTGTGTTTCTCAACACATTGTTCATCGGCATGATGGATGTATCTTGCCTAATCATTTCCCTCATGTCACAGGGTTAACAGCTGTTCTAGAGATGTTTCTCTAGATAACGTGCTTCCTGCTGTGGAGATAATACATGCAAAGTATCTTAGTTTAACAGCATTTGGTCTCAACTTATCCTCACGTAAATTTTCTGTGATTCATCCAGCTTCTTTAGTTCAACCTCAGATTACCTATCAATGTTTGGACAGCAGAGTTATATGCAAACAACCTAAATTAAATGTAATTAAATTGTCTTTCAAAGTATATATAATATACCATATCCAAAGAAACACTGTAGTTAGCAGTGTGAAATAATATACATTTAAATATATAATATATATTCAATTAGATAAGTCTAAATACAACATCGGAATACAAATCAATATTCTTTATTCCACATACATGTATTTTTTCTTTACTTTGAACTGTTTACAATCTAAATGATTCAACAACAAAATGGGAAACTACCACAACAAAGTCAGAATTTCTTACTAGGGAAGTAAAGTAAAAGAAAAAGAATAATAAAAAAAATGAATAATGGTAGCTTGACTGGGAATGGAGACAAAAAATATTTTGTATTTTATACCAGATGAGGGGTTAGAATCACAGAAATGGACAAGAGCACAACTAAAAATTGTGTGTGTTAATTAATGTGCATACTTCGAGCAAATTCAAAGAAAAAAAAACCATGAATTTCAACCATTTGAAAATCTTTACCTTGTATTATTGAGTTTGAACTTAAAGGCCTTTGTTAATAAATAATCTCTCTTCTTTTCCAGATTATAAACAAATATAATATTCTTCATATCAGGAGAATAACTTGGGGTAGACAAACGGCACACATGTTCCCCGGAGTTACATTTCACACCTGGTAAAGCCCTTTGTCCTCCATCCTCAAACAGTTTGAGTAGTGAGATGATGGCTTGGTCACACAGTATTTCCTTCGACTCAAGGGAAATGTAAATTTTGGCGGTCATTGAATTTTGTGGACAATGCAACAAAAGAAAGTGTTTATACATGTTAACATACACATACATAACTGAGAATTACGTACATTTATGCAGGATAATGAGGGAGAGAACAGATTCCCGATCATCTGTTGGTCGCAGTGAGAAAGCATGTGCGAGCCTCGGCAAATAAGAGTAATACTTGAATTTTACAAATTGGTTCTGTACACAATTTGTGTTGGAGTGTTGGTGAACATCCCCTCATACCAAGAGCGTTTCATACAAATTGAAAATGGTTCACTATTGACACATATTATTCCCCTTGCGCATCCAGTGAAGTCCAAGCTTAACCAAAACCTGGATTGAATCTTAGGTACTGTTGAGTTTCCTGACATTGATCTGAAGGAGTCCTGTTCCAGGTACCATTTGTGAAACAAAAATCAGTGTAAATTCCCACTGGTATTACTTTCAATGTCTTAAATCATTTTCATGTTAAAGCGATGTGGCCCAGCACCCTGGTCCGCCTCCTCAGTGGAGGTCCCATTGGACTTTGAGCGTGGCACGTACTCAATATCAATGTTATTTTTATGTTTGCCCTTTCCTCGACTCCATACAAACAGGAGCAGGAAGCAGAAGAGAACCACTCCTAGGAATGTGAAACAGCCCATGGCTGTAGAAACTAAGATAGTCTTTAGGTCCAGGCCAAAGGTCACATTGGGGAGGTTGGTACCATTGGCAGTGGCATTGCTTGTATCCGTGTAATGCTGGGTCCTGTTGGCATACAGCGAGCCCAGACTTTTCACTGCCAGTGATACCATAAGAGTGTCATTGCCTGCCGTGTTAGAGGCCACACACATATACACACCGTCATCCTGAACCTCCGTTGCCTTGATATCCAACGAGCCGTTGTTGTGGACTGTCACCCTGCCATGGCTCCTGTTGGTCACGTGTCTCCGGCGTGGGGTGACCCAGGAAATAGTGGGCCGCGGGGTCCCCTCTGCACTGCAGTGTAATCGGGCTGACTGTCCCTCCTCCACGGACACCATCTGAGTCCGATTTTCCCGGATCTTCGGCTTGGTGCAGGTCACATAGTAGGATAGCAGGGTCTCTTTGAACTCCTTGAAGGGGCGTCCTTGGATTCCTTCCGGAGTGCTGCACTCGGGCTGGGTGTCCCCAAAAGAAACGGAATGGCGCCTTTGCAGCAACCACACGAGTCGGCAGTCGCACACCAGAGGATTGTTGTTAATCAACAGCACCTCTAGGGCCTCAGGAGCATGGAATACCCCCCTCTCCAGGGTATCAAGGCGGTTGTGGGAGACATTTAGCGAACGGAGCCAGCGGATGCCCTGGAAAGCGTAGGGTTCGATGGACACCAGTTGAGATCCAGCCAACCTCAGCACACGCAATCGCACTAGGTCCTGAAGCAGGCCACCCTCCACCACCCGAATGCGATTGTAGGAGAGATTAAGGTGTGTGAGGTAAGGCAGGTGGCGAAGAGCCTCGTAAGGGAAAGTGGACAGGTTGGTGTTGGTAATAGAAAGTGTGGTGAGGTTGAGGCCATGCAGAGAATTAATAGAGACCACATCCAGCGATGGCCAGTTGTCAATTTCTAGGTGACGGAGGTGGAACAGCTTCTTGAAGGAGTACGGGTGTAGAGTGCTGATACTGAGGTAGCGCATATGTAGGCTCACCAGGTTGTGCAGGTGGGACAGGGCATCTGTGGGCACCACCGTCAAGTTACAGCGCTCCAGCGTCAGGCTCTCCAGTGACAATAGTCCACTGAAGGCCCGATGGGTGATGTAAACTAGCTCATTGTCTCCAACTTCTAATGACCTGAGGTTGCGCTGGTCCTGGAACATATAGTCCACAAGAATTACAACTTTGTTGTCACTGATATCCAGGTTCGTCAGGTTGGAGAGGCCGGAGAAGATGCCTAGAGAGAGGAGCTTGATGCGGTTGCTTTTTAAGCTCAGTGTGTGGAGGCCGTAAAGCAAGTTGAAGGCTCCGGGCTCAATGTAGGCAATGATATTCCCACTCAGGTCCAGTTCTTCTATGTGTGGATAGGCAGCAAAGTCATCAGGGTTGACCGCCGGAATGCGATTCTTGCTGAGATCAAGGATTCGTGTCTCGGTTGGGACTCCATCAGGGATGGCGTTGTAGCGCTTGCGGTGGCAGATGACAGAGCGGCTCTGGGCGGAGCACTCGCAGCGGGCGGGGCAGGCCAGAGTGGAGCCCACGAACACGGCCACCAAGGCCAGCCCCAGCAAAGGCTGCCAGCAAGACACGGCTGTGTGCAGCATGACTCGACTCAAACAGTCCACCATACTGTCATGGCTCTAAAAGAAACAGAAAAATTAAAAGTTAGTATATGAACTAACATGTTTTGGCATATTATATTGCATAGAAGCCATAAGTAATATACAGTTAGCATCTTTAACAAAATAACAAAAATGTCTAAACTAGGGACTTAATCCCATTTACCAATACTGGTTAGTGTCTTGTAACATTATATGCACAACATGGATTCAACTAAAACAGCAGGAGACACCACTCAATGGACTTGATATGAATTTGTTTGTACTGCCCATAAAAAAACAAAAACTAGCTGATCGGTGTAGCCATGCACATACAAATAAACACTGCCTCAATTCTTGCTTGTGGGCTTGTATGTGCATGGATTGATTTGGACTTTCCATTACATTTCTGTTTGGTTTTGCAGTTTTCATAAAGCTCCTATTTAAAGCGAAATCTTTTTCCACAAAAACTATGCTCATTAATAGTAGGTTACAGTATTATACATATACTGTAAAAGAGTTGCTCAAAGTAATTGTTAAATACATATTCATTGAATGCTAATTTAATTATTAACATTCATAGAGCATTACTTAGAGAACAAAGACCATAAATTACTCAATTAACTTAATTAAATTAAATAATGTGGTCTTATTTTCCAAGTGGACAGCAGCATAAATTATTTTGGTGTTTGAAAGATTTTGTTCATTATGGCCACAGAAAAACCATTTGCTTATCAGATTCAGCCTTGAACATTTAAAAAGTTTGGCTTTATTTTTCCTAATCTCTCTTTTAACTTTCAACGAATATACATCTACATCAATAATCATTTGTACAGCACAAACACATATACAGACACAAGACAAACCAGAATTATAAGGATTTCCAAACTGTGCCCTGGCACATCATAAATATAAATAGTTGGAGGGCACAATCCACTGGTGCAGACATTACAGATGCAATTATGTAGATTATTACAAAGGCGGAAAAGATGAGTAAATGAGGCCTCAGCGGTTAATAAAACACATTTACTGCTTTTTTAGACATTCACCTTAATACGACCTCTGCACAAGACTCAAAACAAATCATAGTTGAATCATATCAATTTTGTCCTTACATCAACACTCATCCAGGATCTGTTTATGTGAGTCTACCTCTAAATGAGAAGCATGTGAGACTAAACACAATAGCCAGATGACAATAATACATGCAACTTCCTGTTTGTGAAACACCTGTACCGTTTCTTTTAAACTTGTGACCTTGATGTTGGACACTTTCTGTTGTCACTCTAACCTTTGTCAGATATTATTCTCAGATGTTCATAAAGGCCTTGATTTTAAAGTCAACATGAAAATCAAAATCAACCTATTTTACATTCTGTGGAACTTGGTGGTCTTCATACTCTTCAAAATATAATAAATTGTGTCACAGTTCATGAAATAACTTCCTTGAATTATTTTAAACAAATTTACTTCTTGACATTTTTATTTTTAACCCCTCCTCTTTAATCTACCTGGCTCTATTGTTGTGACAACCACCTGATGGACAAAATCAAGCCCCATCCCCAAATATTACTCATTGAATATTCTGTTTAAACTGGAAATATGTCAAATTAGTCAAATGGGATGCAAACAACATTTCCTTTGACTTTAGAAGCACTGCCAGTGTTATTACTCTTCTCTCTTATTTGGGATGTTTTTTTTTTTGGCTCAGCATACTCAGCATCATGTGAAAAATCTCACTGCAGTCAAGTCACAGTGGTGTCTGCCTGTGTGCATCAGCGAAAACAAGCACTCACACATGATGCATGTGGAGACACTTTCATAAACATCCTGCAGTGTGACTAAGTGTGCATGAGTTTGTTTGATTGTTTATGTAAATATGCAGTTTCACAGTCACATTTGAAATTGAGATGTCTGTTTGTAAGTTCATGCATTAACTTCTGCACTTGCACCGCATCTGGTCTGAACTCACTTTACATTGTGGGATGGGCATGTGAACGTTTGACCTCTAGAGGGCAGGTTTGCATAATAGGGCGAGTGAGTCCATAACCAAACAAGGACATACTGTAAGTAATAACAGATTTAATCAAAGAAGTGCCATGTATTATAAGTGCGTTCATTTGTAAATTTAGACGATATTTAAATTAACTATAAAGTAATTTGAACATTTTATGAGAGCTAGATTCAAAATTAACATATTTCCTGGCTATTTGTAACTTGTGCACTGTAAATTCTACATAGGAAACTGCAATACTATAAATGAAGACAATATATCATCTAAATGAATATTACAAGACAAAACTTTTGCAGCCTTCGGTGAACAGTACAAATGAATGTGTGTCAGGAATGCGTCATGAACTAGAGTTTAATGATGTAAACATAATTTTTTGATTGTTCCTAAGCATTTGGCAAAGATAAAACAATGTAATGTTCAAGTAGAAAATGCAAGAATTAGTATCTGCAAAGCTCAACGATGAGTAGTGTGTAAGTGTGTGGGTGTGTGTTGGTGAAGCGGACAGATTGTGAAACAGGTTGTGAAAAGTGCACAGACACAGCAGCTCATCTGGTGTGTCATAGGCCGCACTAAATTTAAAGAGAGAAAAAGAGGTGCAGAAACCCCGCAGGCACAAAACACAGCCTTGGCGAGTTTTAAAACATGTATATGCACTCTCATTATACGACGTGAAATGCCACGCATCCGCAGAGAGCAAATTGCATTTGTAGCAAATGTACAGTCTCCTCTTGCATGTAACAGATTAATTGGGTGCAAGTGGTTGCGGTGACAGGAGACTTATACATGGATCTAAATATTGACAGTATTTTCCCTCAACCCAGAGAATGACCAGTGAAACAGAACAAAAATAACGAAAAAAAGAAGGAATAAAACATTACACAACTGTTCCTTGTTTAGACAGAGTATCTGTTTTGCCTGACCAAAATATATGCTAATCATCACAAAAAATGTATTCGGTGTCCTGTTTATTTCTGGCTTTATTAGCGTTGGCAATTATGCCCTGAAATTAAACAGAATAGGAATAAATGAGACTTAGTATAATAAGACGAGAACACATTCTTCCTCATAGCAGGCCTATGTTTAGATTCCCACAATGAGCAATTTGAAGCATTAAGCTTGTGTTGACATGCATCTCCAAGAGAGCAGGTGCTCACAGTGAAGAAACACAAACATGACATCACCTTGTTTCTATCAAGAGTGTCATTAGATGACAAAATTAGTCTTTCTTTCGCTAACATGCGCATACACACTGATACTGACAGACCAGTGTATACAAACATGCATTTACACATCCAAAGACACTTCACTACTTCATATTTAATGAACCTTTTACTGATCTTATTGGTTATTTCCCCCAAACTGAATTTAGTTGCTTCTTTGTTAGCTATTCAATACCGTATTGATCGTCACTATCTGGGAAAGTTATATATGGAATCAATTGGTCTTTTTTCAAATTCACACAACACATTTGTTCATGACTCATGCCTCATGATGTTAACACATTTTCAAATCTCAGGAGCTTTGGATAGGCTAACTACAGCATTCCACACAATGGTTTGAATCTTATTTTGTAGTGCTATAAATATAATGCTATATTTAAATAAAGAAGTAGGATTGGATGTGAATTAATCCATTGGGTTTAGACTGGATTGTGAAAATGTCTTTGTATCTCTGCTGAAAAAAACAAAAACAAAGCAAAATAAAACAAAAGCTGATCTTAGCTAGCTTAAAATGATCTCCCAGCCTAAGCTGGTCTTCAGCTGGCCTACCTGTTCTCCCAGCCTAAAAAGTGTCTAAAAGTCTCTAAAACAAGCCAACAGACCAGCCTAACCAGGCTAGAAAGCTAGCAAACCATCTTGTACCAACTAGTTTAAGGTGTTTGCTTCAACAAGAATATGACAGGTGTTTATAGAGGAGAGGTTGAAAAAAAAAGAAGGATCGGTGACATCAGCTGACACTGAAAGTCATTATGATGACATTTTATGAAGACAAAATTTTTTTTTTGCAACAATTGCAACAATTAATTGCTCACATTATTTCACTCACAATCGCTTCACAACACGTATAAAGAAATTAAATAGGGCCAATTTTGATATCATGTCTTTAAAGCCTGACATAATCAGTGCATAGTAAACTAAATGTGGTCTATGAAATATTTAACTTGACCATTTCATAAATGACACGTGATCTTCTATAAGTCATGATGTATTTTGCTTGCTATTTAATTCACTTCATTTACTCTTCTATATGCTGACATGTGAATGCATGCCTGTTAAAGAGATAGGGAGAGAAAGATAACATTTAAACACCTGGGACGTGCATTTTGTCCCGACTGGGTTGTGATCAGCTTAAAGTGTGTGAATGGTCCTCCCTGGCTCTGTCAACCAGACTAGAACTGAGTCTAATACCCTTACATGGGCTCTCCAGCATTTTCTGGTCTTTTGCTCTGGTAGTTTTAGGCTTTAGATAACAAACTGGACTCCTGTGCAATCAAGCAACAAATGTCAATTTTTAGCCAGGATGTGCTCTATCTCCACTCAGAGACTATCTTGGTTCTTCTGATGTGGACCACCATAATATGATGGATATATTTTGTTTATTTCACAATTAAGAAAAGGCTTGATAGTTAGACTATTTCTCCAAAAGGCCACTGAGTGAACAAGGTAAAGGGATTATGGGATGGAAAATAGTGTAAACTCTGGAATAATTACACAAAATTAAATATAATCATGCGGAAAGAATGAAGTACAGCATAGTTGCATGCATGGTCACTCCCATATTAGTATTTGAATGGAGACAACTCTCAGTTTGTCACTTGTCCCTCCTTTTCTTAGCCATAAGACACGTTACAAGAGAGTATAAATGATTTTTAAATTAAAATTAAGTAATTAAATAAATAAATATCTCACTAACTTTTTTCTGTGTAATGCATCCAATTCAATATCCAAATAGCTATATGTTATATATTCAGTTATTTTGTTGCCATAAGAACACCATAAAGAGAGCGTCAGATATTTTCCACTCACATTAACACATATACACAACACACCTGTCTCAGCTGGACACAAAGCTTTGGAGAAATAACCACCTCACACAAACAGATGTGTTAGAAGTACAGCCTAAAAATAGCAAGTGTTTTTTTTTTCTCTTTTCACACTTGTGAGTGTTTTTCAGAAGACACCACATTACAACAAAGGCAGAGAGATTTCCATCCTGGTGAGCGTAGCTCGTTTGCTATATGCTTACTCTAATAATACAAACACATATGGATTTTACAAACAATGCTTTGTTGTTTTAGGTTAAAATATTCCAGTAAATATTATCAGCAGTGGCATAGATTTTTTCGTTTACCAGCTTTGTCCCAGAAGTAAGCTCAGTGTTCACATCAGTATAATTGTTAACGTTATTAAATCATTGCTTTATTGTAATGGGTCTCATATCTTTAACGACGCTACCCTGAAGGAAAGATTAATTAACTCGGAGGTTAAAACAGAGGAAGGGTGAACATCTATCCCTTCATGTTTGAGCGGGCTTGTGTGATATCATCACAGCCTTTGGTAATGAGGAGTCAAAGAAGAATCCCTTAAAAGTTTCCTCCAGCTCATAAAGAGAACTCCACAGATCTTTATCAAAATGTCATCTTCTAGGCTGACAACGGCTACAGCAGGTTTGCCAGTATAAGGATATCGTGATGTCACATCTATTAGCCACTTTAACAGTGTTGTTGGAGGTTCAATAATGTCAGCATTTGAGAAACTCTCCAGCAGGATGTTAAACACCACATGCAGTGGTTCATGAAAGTGGACAGGAAACCCCAGTGGCCCCTTGACCAAAATAAATCAATTTCTCCTACTATTGACTCAGATTTACAAAGTTAGTTTCTACACATAATCCAATCAGAAGCGCCTCTGCACATAAATTGAAAATACCAATACCAGATTGATTAATGCGGAAATGACAAGTTCATCGATCCTAAATACACAACCATTTAATCCAGTGTGACTGACATGGCAAGGGGAATGTGCTTTGATCCAAGATATCCTCAGCAAAACAATCAATTTCAATGGAATTGAACTGTAGTAACAGCTGGATGCTTTTGTAAAAACAAATATTTGTTTTCTAATATCTGTATTACTAAGACTTTACTTTATAAAGCACAAAATAATCTATATATTTTAAATAAATAAATAAATAAATAAATAAATAAAATATAAAAAAATACCAACCCCAAAATTTAGAACAGTATTGTATATAATGATAATAATAATATTAATAAATTATAATGAAAAGCATTTTCCTATTTTATAAAAGCATATTTTATACAGTAATACATTTATTCATTTCTTAATGGGACAGAACTGATGGGATGGTAAATTGCATCATTTCTGATGACTCTGCTTTTCAAAAGCTGTCTCTGACCTTTCTTTATTTATCTGTTTTATGAGGTGATTTTCATGCTGGGTAACAAAAAGCCCTGAAGAGCAATTTACAGTTTTTCACCACCCCATGTGAGGGGATCCAATTGCTGCGGCAGCACAATCGGCTGCCCCCGCTGAGGAAGTGAGGTGGAATCAACATCTCTGACTGTGAGAATCAAAGGCAAAATCTGAAAACCCCACTAATTATGCTGCGACCAACCATACACTTCACACAGAGCTCATCAGGAGGAACGAGCCTGCGTTAATTAGTGATAAAGCAATAGACTAAGAGAGATGCTTCTCTTGGAACAGTATTGTATATAATGATAATAATAATATTAATAAATTATAATGAAAAGCATTTTCCTATTTTATAAAAGCATATTTTATACAGTAATACATTTATTCATTTCTTAATGGGACAGAACTGATGGGATGGTAAATTGCATCATTTCTGATGACTCTGCTTTTCAAAAGCTGTCTCTGACCTTTCTTTATTTATCTGTTTTATGAGGTGATTTTCATGCTGGGTAACAAAAAGCCCTGAAGAGCAATTTACAGTTTTTCACCACCCCATGTGAGGGGATCCAATTGCTGCGGCAGCACAATCGGCTGCCCCCGCTGAGGAAGTGAGGTGGAATCAACATCTCTGACTGTGAGAATCAAAGGCAAAATCTGAAAACCCCACTAATTATGCTGCGACCAACCATACACTTCACACAGAGCTCATCAGGAGGAACGAGCCTGCGTTAATTAGTGATAAAGCAATAGACTAAGAGAGATGCTTCTCTTGTTCATCTCACCCTCTGTTAAGAGTGCAGCCAAGAAGTAGAGTGAAACTCAACTGCTATTTCCTTACGCTCATTCTCTCTTTTCTGTCCGCTTCAGTGATGCCTGCCTTTTTTACCCCTCAGTAAAATAAGTTTAACTTGTGCATTTTATCAAGAGTATAGGTGTGTTTAATTAATTGTTTTAAAGAAATAGTACCCATGCATTCACATCCAGAATTCAAAAACCGTTTGGCAGATGTGTGCTGTTTAATGCATCACAATGTATTTAAGACTAGAGTGCAAGGTGACTTGTGTGGCGCCTGTGTTGGTGGACCAGCTGTGCCAAACATTCAAGTGTTGCCTATTACCTTTAAAGACATCATATGTCTTGATCCCCTTAATGGCTCCTTGATATATCTAAAAACTTAAAGTGTAATCATTTTGACAATTCGTATGTACATATGCATTTGATGTACAAATTTATCAGGGATGTGAAGTAATGAATTACAAATACTCATGTTACTGTAATTAAGTAGTTTTTATCAGAAATGTTACTTTTTTGAGTAGTTTAAAAATTGTGTACTTTTACTTTTACATTAGTATGTTTTAAGTGATGTATCTGTACTTTCACTTCGTTATTATCCCTTCGTTTATGGTTGTTACATGCTTGTTTATCCATAAATGTGATTGGATAGGGAGAGAGTAATCGGTCTCGTGACTCTTGTCAAATCAAATTGTGCATAGAAAACTTTAACCGCCACCTGCTGATAATCATGGCTTCTGGAAGCGCATTCTTCCAGCAAAAATTCAGCTGAGTTATCAGCATCTTCCTCCAATATGTTATGGTAAATTTCAGATTTCTGCTTACTAAATTATATGTATATGCTAGCCTATCTACAGGGCCTGAAATTTGGTGTGAGGTTGCAGGTATTTTGTGCAATGTTAATAACTCCCGCAAGTGTCACATTCATAATGCGGTAAATTCCACTCCCATGTACTTAAGTATATAGAGTATATATATAGAGTATATAGAGAGATGCCTCTCTCACGTACGTCCTGCAGCAGACACTTGGAGAAGTTGGCAGATTGTTGACTCCTGATGAGTTTGAGCGCACAGTGTGCGCTGTGAAAAAGTGTGTTGGGGACACTCTAAAACACTCAGAAATGTGGAAAAACAGCTTACCATGGCTTAATGTACTGAAACTGGAGGACCAGATTCAGTATGCACCTTACTGATGACCCGTGGCATTATTATAGTGCATCTCTGTCAGCGCGTGATGTAATAAAACTGCAGCTCGTTAATAAACAAAGTTTTTTGTTTGATCCATTTTATACAATATGCCTTCATTTAGCAAGTGCACTCGTGCAGAATTATTTTTCAAGGTCAACACTTTTTGTTCCATTCAGTCGTGGATGCTGCTGATAGAGCAGCTTATTCGCTCAGACCGCCGCGGCCCCGCAAAGAGACGTGCACTACAATTTATGTTTACATTGTAACATGAATTATCATGTTTAGTCTGTGATGCTGAACTCGCGTATGAGTTTCTAATGTGTTTTGTATTCTTTGCACTGTTCTAAACATTCATATTTTATGTGCAACAATAGCATGCTCTGGCTCAGTGGCCTTACACCTGATTTTAAATCAACTTTTTCAAACATTAGGATTTAAATGGTGATGAGTGCACTGAGAATAACTCTTTCATCTTTTCATCACTTTAATAGTTTTTCTGTGTTGTTTTGATGTATTTTAAATAGCTGGCAGTCAAAATAAAAGCTGGATGATAGATTCTTCATTCTTTCTGACAAACAACAAAAGATAATGTGAATTACAGTATGTACAGTACAATACACGACAAACTAACATGGCAAACAAAAGGGCTTAAATACTTAGACAAAGGGAACACATGACAAAACCAACCAATGAGCAAACACAAGTAAAGAACAGGAATCAATGAATAAACAAAACAGATGACCACATGACAAGACAATGAACCAATGAGAACAAGACACATGGACTAAAGGAACACATGAGGGCAAGGAAGAAACATGGCTACAGCAAAATTACATGACATGGAGACATGGAAACATGAACACAAAACAAAACCCAACGTGACAGTTTTCTAAATTTTTAAGTTGCAGTGTACAGCGTTTATTATAAGGGTGCAGAATCTGCAGCTCAGAACTCACTACTTATGAGTACTTTAAAATAAGCAACTCTTTTACTCTTACTCAAGTGGTTTTTTGGACAAGTACTTTTTACTCTACTCACAAATGTTTTTTAGAAAGTAATGGTATTTTTACTTGAGTATATCTTTCAGTACTCTTTCTACAACTGAAAACCATTAATTCATTTTTATACATGCCATATAAAAATGGCAAAAAATATTTACAAACAAACATTTATACTATTATATATATTTTCTGAAGGTTAAGCACTGAGTACTAGTCTCAAAGCGTAAAAAAAAAGATATAGGTGAGATGAAGACAAGAATAATTGTCTAATGTTATAGCATCAGCGGTTATGCTAATATTTCCCCAAGGTAGCGTAAAAGCTGTTTGTAATTACAGACAGTAACAAAGCCAGGCGGCATATCCAATACTTCAGAAAATCTAAAAACAGAGAGGAAACAGATGCCTTCTGTTCTCAGCATGAATACATTTGGAGTGTCAGCAGGAAGCAACAGCAAGCGTCAGTATAGCCCACATGGTCTCAGAGAGGCTGGGGCCCTGTGGGAAGCTGAAGTGTGTATTATGAGGTCAGTGTGCGCACACTCATTCTCTGAAGAGCTTTAGTCATAAATGTGGGCTAGACTATATTAGGAATACATCAGGGGTGCATGATCACAACACTTGACTTTGATCAACAGGAGAGACAGCAAGGAAAACTGACAACCTCCCCACGTCCCAGAACAAAATAGTACAGACCTGATTTGAATGCAGTTAGATTTTGGAAAGTTAGATTATGACAATGAAGTCTGTCATATAAAAAGGTCTTCCTTCCCCTAGGATGTATGCACACATGTGAGAAGAATATCTTTCAAATGACATCTTGTAGAGTATGAAATTACATTTCCCAAGGAATGAACTGCAAAAATAATGAAACTAGAGGCATGAAACATTAATGATCTTTCAAAACAACAGCTCTCAAGGTTGCCTCCTCAAAGCACCCGCTCCATCTCTCTCCCTCTTCCACATCCTTTACCCAAGACTAAAATGAGAAACAGCCAGTTAGAGATATCCAATCCCATCCAGAGCCATTATAATTGGTATAAGAAGTGCAAACATTCAGAGAAGCTCATAATCAAATGAAAGGAACAGCGTACCAGCTTTTTCCGTCTCTTCATCCTGCCCGAGCAGTGCCTTTGACAAGCTCTCACTAATCCCAGCTGGAATCCAGCTCAAACACAGAATGGTCCTCCATCTCCATCTGCTAAGACTTCTCCTCTTTTCTCTCCTCCAAGCTCCCTCCATCTTTCCCTCTCTCCCTCCCTCTTTCAATCCAAACAAACAGAATAGTCACCAAAAACATAACCTTTAGTCAATGCAATTACAGGTTAAATGGATGAAAACCCCCCCCCCCCCCCACACACAAAAAAAAATTATATGTACAGTATGTATTAATGTATGTATGTGTGTGTGCACACACACACACACACACACAAGTATATATAATACATTTTTAGTAATATAATATAATATTTTTAAAATAATACATACGTACATATTTTTCCATAAATTAAAAATATTTACATTTAGATCAAGCTTAATGCTCCCCCCCTGCTTAAACACATTATTTATCTGAAAGAATTTTTAAATCTTACATGTATTCATGGTGAGCCTCTTTAGTAGAATTACTAGTCAATGGCCTTCTTAGATTCAGGATGTCAGGCTGAAGTGTTGCATGTTGCTGGCATTAGAGCCACTCTCTCTGCATATCAATCACTTAAACAGAGATTAGCATTTCATTTGAGAGCCATTACCGTAAAAAAAAAAGTGAAGTTAAACGTGTTCAATTATAGTCCATCACATCTACGAGACAGCTGCTTTTTAATGATCCATGAATAATAGATATCAATTGTATCAATACACCTGGATATCTGTGCAGAGTAAATAATAAGGTTTTATGCATTGCAGCTTTGGACCAGGCCCATAATCTAATATTTTGATCTGTTATAGTTTTGAACAATGTGCTTCTTGTCAAAAAAAAGTGAAAGAGGCACATGGTTGAAAACAGGAATTTTGGTGCTGAGATGACAATGACAGATGAATCCCATTCTCTAATGATATCTCATGTGATTCTTCTGCATACATTTGTGATTGATATGTTGCAGCACATAGAGTGCTGTATTTTTTCTAATGAGGGTTACTGAGAAAATCAATTTGAATGAACTCTAGTGCCATAACATGCAGTATAAAAAGGGCTGTCACAGCAGTTTGTGTTCATTCGTCATGTCTGTCATCAGTTGGGATGAGGTCACCAATGTAGTTGATATTACAGTCAGTAGCTTTAATACAGTATATGTGAAGGAAAACAGCTGCACCTGTCACAAAAATCCAGGGCTGGTGTGGTAAGTACACAGGCTTGCTTTTTAACTGCCATCTGTTGGCACCTTATTGACAAGGAACTTGTCCAGTGTTCAACATGGGCACAGTAGAGCTCAGAATCAACATGCCGAGTGTTCAGCATGTCTGTGATATGCTGCAATGTTAATGCTGTTTTCAGTATTGGAAAATATGGAAAATAACATGGTTCTATGGCAGATATAAAATATTACTGGGCTACTACGGAGCCCCGCATATGGCATGCAGGAAAAAAATAGTAGGCTAAATTGTGTGCACGATTTACTATTTTGTTCCCTCGATTTATAAATTGTGCGCACGATTTATAAATCGAGAGAACGAATTAGTAAATTGTGCACACGATTTAGCAAATCGAGGGAACGAATTAGTAATCGTGTGCACGTTTTAGTACATCGAGGGAATGAATTAGTAAATCCTGCACACATTTTATTTAGTTTTTCTTGCATGTCATGTGCAGGGCTCCGTAGGCTACTGCTAAATGTTAGAAATGAATATAACATTTTATGTATTTCAAATTGTAATTTGAAACAATATATCTATCTGGCATTTAAACCTTAAATGCGTTTTCTAACACTTTCAAATAAGGAATTGCTTTTTTTCCCATGTAAATTCATTTATTTGAATTTCAATTCATTTTAATTCCACTTCCTTACATTCAAATTCACACTGCACTTCTGAATCCTGTTTGCTGCCTCTCTTTACATTCATTTCAAATGCAGTCATTCCCAAAATCAATTCTGCATTGTGCACAACCCTGTTCAAAACTGTAGCATTCAGTAGGATCATGTGTTCCTGTGCCATGAATCTGTTAAAAACTGAAGTGTCCTCACAATATGGCCACCGTTCCCTTGTGTCTCTTAGTAAGTAGATTAAAAACAACCACTCTTTTTGAAAAGTGACTCAGTGATAAGACTGAATTAAGGTCTTCCTCGCTGCGCCCCTGGTCCCAGAGGACCCTGAAAACCCTTAAGAGGGACCACACATGGCTAATTCTCTCTGCTACTTTATAAGCAACGAGTTAATGAACCCATCAGAGGCTGAATGCATGAGTTCCTCCAACACTTCTCCATATTTTATGTCTCTGTCTTATTAGGTGGCAAGGAAGAGCCTCTCGAGGGAACTAGGTCCTATTTGCTGTCCAGGAGATTGATTAGTTATTGATTATACCAGAGTTTGGCGACTGAAATGAAAACATATGTGAAAGGAAGATTATGGGCTGAATTTCCAGATTGCTGATCCTTGTCTTTGTAACTGTTCGATCAATATGGCGATATTCCCAAGTTAATGCACCATGACAACCTGTGTGCCTGTGATTATGACTGGAAATGGTATCTAAAGCAATACACATTCAGATCCAATAGACTATGAGAACAAAGCTGTATTACTTTGTACCATACATTAAAAAGAAAATGAAAATTCTGTAATCGTTTACACATCCTAATGTTGCCTCAAACCTGCATGACTTTCTTCTGTGACAAAACCAAAGAAGATATTTTGAAGAATGCTGATAAACAAATTGTTTTGGTAAAAAAAAAAAATTCGCAAAATATCTCTAAATATTCCACAGAAAAAAGAAAATCAGGTTTGGTTTAAGATTCAAAACAACAGCTCTCAAGGTTGCCTCCTCAAAGCACCCGCTCCATCTCTCTCCCTCTTCCACATCCTTTACCCAAGACTAAAATGAGAAACAGCCAGTTAGAGATATCCAATCCCATCCAGAGCCATTATAATTGGTATAAGAAGTGCAAACATTCAGAGAAGCTCATAATCAAATGAAAGGAACAGCGTACCAGCTTTTTCCGTCTCTTCATCCTGCCCGAGCAGTGCCTTTGACAAGCTCTCACTAATCCCAGCTGGAATCCAGCTCAAACACAGAATGGTCCTCCATCTCCATCTGCTAAGACTTCTCCTCTTTTCTCTCCTCCAAGCTCCCTCCATCTTTCCCTCTCTCCCTCCCTCTTTCAATCCAAACAAACAGAATAGTCACCAAAAACATAACCTTTAGTCAATGCAATTACAGGTTAAATGGATGAAAACCCCCCCCCCCCCACACACACAAAAAAAAATTATATGTACAGTATGTATTAATGTATGTATGTGTGTGTGCACACACACACACACACACAAGTATATATAATACATTTTTAGTAATATAATATAATATTTTTAAAATAATACATACGTACATATTTTTCCATAAATTAAAAATATTTACATTTAGATCAAGCTTAATGCTCCCCCCCTGCTTAAACACATTATTTATCTGAAAGAATTTTTAAATCTTACATGTATTCATGGTGAGCCTCTTTAGTAGAATTACTAGTCAATGGCCTTCTTAGATTCAGGATGTCAGGCTGAAGTGTTGCATGTTGCTGGCATTAGAGCCACTCTCTCTGCATATCAATCACTTAAACAGAGATTAGCATTTCATTTGAGAGCCATTACCGTAAAAAAAAAAGTGAAGTTAAACGTGTTCAATTATAGTCCATCACATCTACGAGACAGCTGCTTTTTAATGATCCATGAATAATAGATATCAATTGTATCAATACACCTGGATATCTGTGCAGAGTAAATAATAAGGTTTTATGCATTGCAGCTTTGGACCAGGCCCATAATCTAATATTTTGATCTGTTATAGTTTTGAACAATGTGCTTCTTGTCAAAAAAAAGTGAAAGAGGCACATGGTTGAAAACAGGAATTTTGGTGCTGAGATGACAATGACAGATGAATCCCATTCTCTAATGATATCTCATGTGATTCTTCTGCATACATTTGTGATTGATATGTTGCAGCACATAGAGTGCTGTATTTTTTCTAATGAGGGTTACTGAGAAAATCAATTTGAATGAACTCTAGTGCCATAACATGCAGTATAAAAAGGGCTGTCACAGCAGTTTGTGTTCATTCGTCATGTCTGTCATCAGTTGGGATGAGGTCACCAATGTAGTTGATATTACAGTCAGTAGCTTTAATACAGTATATGTGAAGGAAAACAGCTGCACCTGTCACAAAAATCCAGGGCTGGTGTGGTAAGTACACAGGCTTGCTTTTTAACTGCCATCTGTTGGCACCTTATTGACAAGGAACTTGTCCAGTGTTCAACATGGGCACAGTAGAGCTCAGAATCAACATGCCGAGTGTTCAGCATGTCTGTGATATGCTGCAATGTTAATGCTGTTTTCAGTATTGGAAAATATGGAAAATAACATGGTTCTATGGCAGATATAAAATATTACTGGGCTACTACGGAGCCCCGCATATGGCATGCAGGAAAAAAATAGTAGGCTAAATTGTGTGCACGATTTACTATTTTGTTCCCTCGATTTATAAATTGTGCGCACGATTTATAAATCGAGAGAACGAATTAGTAAATTGTGCACACGATTTAGCAAATCGAGGGAACGAATTAGTAATCGTGTGCACGTTTTAGTACATCGAGGGAATGAATTAGTAAATCCTGCACACATTTTATTTAGTTTTTCTTGCATGTCATGTGCAGGGCTCCGTAGGCTACTGCTAAATGTTAGAAATGAATATAACATTTTATGTATTTCAAATTGTAATTTGAAACAATATATCTATCTGGCATTTAAACCTTAAATGCGTTTTCTAACACTTTCAAATAAGGAATTGCTTTTTTTCCCATGTAAATTCATTTATTTGAATTTCAATTCATTTTAATTCCACTTCCTTACATTCAAATTCACACTGCACTTCTGAATCCTGTTTGCTGCCTCTCTTTACATTCATTTCAAATGCAGTCATTCCCAAAATCAATTCTGCATTGTGCACAACCCTGTTCAAAACTGTAGCATTCAGTAGGATCATGTGTTCCTGTGCCATGAATCTGTTAAAAACTGAAGTGTCCTCACAATATGGCCACCGTTCCCTTGTGTCTCTTAGTAAGTAGATTAAAAACAACCACTCTTTTTGAAAAGTGACTCAGTGATAAGACTGAATTAAGGTCTTCCTCGCTGCGCCCCTGGTCCCAGAGGACCCTGAAAACCCTTAAGAGGGACCACACATGGCTAATTCTCTCTGCTACTTTATAAGCAACGAGTTAATGAACCCATCAGAGGCTGAATGCATGAGTTCCTCCAACACTTCTCCATATTTTATGTCTCTGTCTTATTAGGTGGCAAGGAAGAGCCTCTCGAGGGAACTAGGTCCTATTTGCTGTCCAGGAGATTGATTAGTTATTGATTATACCAGAGTTTGGCGACTGAAATGAAAACATATGTGAAAGGAAGATTATGGGCTGAATTTCCAGATTGCTGATCCTTGTCTTTGTAACTGTTCGATCAATATGGCGATATTCCCAAGTTAATGCACCATGACAACCTGTGTGCCTGTGATTATGACTGGAAATGGTATCTAAAGCAATACACATTCAGATCCAATAGACTATGAGAACAAAGCTGTATTACTTTGTACCATACATTAAAAAGAAAATGAAAATTCT
The DNA here is from genome assembly GCF_001515605.1 of Sinocyclocheilus anshuiensis. Taxonomy (NCBI): domain Eukaryota; kingdom Metazoa; phylum Chordata; class Actinopteri; order Cypriniformes; family Cyprinidae; genus Sinocyclocheilus; species Sinocyclocheilus anshuiensis. The sequence goes on along the minus strand of NW_015557063.1, from coordinate 214,973 downwards.
GTAATCGTTTACACATCCTAATGTTGCCTCAAACCTGCATGACTTTCTTCTGTGACAAAACCAAAGAAGATATTTTGAAGAATGCTGATAAACAAATTGTTTTGGTAAAAAAAAAAAATTCGCAAAATATCTCTAAATATTCCACAGAAAAAAGAAAATCAGGTTTGGTTTAAGAAAGCCCATACATGTTTGGAATGATACAATTAAATAAAATAAAATAATAAAATAAAATAAAATAAAAAAACAAAAATAAATAAATAAATATGAATATAGCATAGTAAGGATGACTGTGATATTTAAAGGACCGAAGATTAATAATGAATGGTCGCTTGGATAAAGTGAAAATCTGTTAGTAATATAGAAGAAAATTTCTCTAGCAAGAGAGCAATTGATGCTTGCAGAAGTTATTAAAGGGATAATACCATGTTAAGGTCACATATATTGTAATGGTATTCACCTATACCTAGCAGCTTTCATCTATCTCAACTCTAACAGGCAAGCTCTAGTCAAACATACAAAAAATACAACAGAATTTCAAGCTTGTTCAGTTCAGTTAAACTCACTTTGAACTTGCCTATACAATAAAATGTTAACACAGTGACTCTATATGTGCATAACATAATTTTGTGCCATTATAAAACATTTTCCCATCTGAAGACATGTTATCTCTCCATTGTGATAATCTGTTTCCTATTGCTCTTCTTATGTCTCTGCACTGTTCCTGCTCAGAAATAATCCTCAAATATTTTCCTTTTCCTTTTTTGGCCTAATTCTTATGCTCGTCTATGGGTTCTTAAGCACTTTCACATCTCTGAATATTTTGTGAGAATGTGCGAGTGAGTGAGTGAAAGAGCAAAAATTCAATATGAGGCAAAACAACAAGAAGTATGAAAAGTAGAAAAGTGAAAGTGAATGTTTAGAGTTACAGCAACAAGACAAACACAGTCAAATATGAAGTGTACTTATCTTTTGTACATCACAAATCATAAATCAGTTTAAACCCTACAGTTAGTGTCCTTGAATATTACACATTCTCTGCTATGTACCACGAAAATCGTAATCCTCCAGCCCTCTCAAAAATATTTTAAAGGTTCATGGTGGATAAACAGTGAAAAAAGTTTCAGCAGCCTTGAGCACTGTGGAGAAGCCACTCTGCATCCATCTAGCAACTCTATATATCTGAAAGAAACATGTTTAACCCTCAGCTGGTGGTTAGCTTTGTTAAGATGGTCACATGCTGAGATTCACACTCTCAAACAGTCAAACATATCGGTTCACATGTGAAGAGCTGAGGTGGGTGTTGGGTCTGTGGGTGAAAGATAAGGTGGAAAAATGGGCTTCCCTGCAAACAAGGCCGTTAACAAGCCTTCTATCTCAGTCATTACCTATGGCACATTAGCGATTTCTCTTTCCTTTTCTGGCCATGCCTACTTTACTTATTGACTCCTGCACTGGCTTCATTAGATGGACCTGATAGGGTATGGTCTTCTCAGGAGTGAACTAAATGACAACTTCCAGCTTGCAACAAGGGAAGCCATGGATTTTTAAATGAAATGGATCACATAGACGGACAAGATGGATCAGGACAAAGCAGAAGAAACACAATGAGATAAGTGGAGGAGAGATTTGTGCCACTTCACCATCTACCTTCATCCGTTGCATCTTTGCTGCCACATTTCTCTCATTACAGAGCCATTGCTTATAAATGCTGGGCAGATAAACCTCTCCATCACCCTCTTTATCCTCCCCCAAATCCCTTCCCAATTATTCCCATTTTTTGCTCCAGTCGCTTGTGTCACTGTCTGTCAAATTAACCTCAAATGACACAGTGGAATAATGTCTGCAGGTGTTCTTCCAAATAGTCTCTGCCATTGTCAGAAAGTACTCCTGTCTGTATGAAACATCTCGGTTACGTATGTAACCCTCATTCCCTGAAGGAGGGAACGGAGACGTCACGTCGTGACCGACGAATTGGGATCTCGCTTCGAGAGACCAATCTACTTCGAGTGTAAACTAAACGAGCCAATGCACACTGGCATGCGATGATTGCATCCAGCTGCCGCTGATCACAGCGTGAGCATAAAAAGGCAGCAAATGCAACGCATCCCAGGTTTTTGCTGAGGAGCCGAGCCGGTGACCCGGCCGCTCAGCGGTGGTACAGCAGCCGTGGCGACGGGACGTGACGTCTCTGTTCCCTCCTTCAGGGAACGAGGGTTACATACGTAACTGAGACGTTCCCTTTCAGTTGGTCACTACGAGTCACGTCGTGACCAACGAATTGGGATCCCTACCAAAGCGCCATGGACCCTTTTTGGTGTAGGCCGGGGCTCGCAACAAGAAGACCAGTCACTGTTGTCGTAGCACTACCCACTCTGTGAGATTGGAAAACACTGGGAAAACGTACCTGCCTCTACATATGGAACCCAGCCCTCTACCGGTTCTCATGGATTCAACGAGTGAAGGCCTGGCGCCGGACGTTCTGCCATGTCTGGCTGCCGAGGGGGCGGAGGAGCTCGACAGGGCCTACAGTACAGACACTCTGGAGCAGTTTTAGCAAGCCGACACTAAACTGGGGCCTCTCAGTGCCTCTACCCATTTGAGGTGAGAACACAGGCGGATACCGGCTCCACACGAAGGCTATAGGATCTAGCGAACGTGGGGGTCCCCCAGCCCGCAGCTCTACAAGTATCTGTCAGCGCGGCACCACGAGCCAGCGCCCAGGAGGATGCAACCGGCTCCACACGAAGGCTATAGAATCTAGCGAACGTGTTGGGGGTCACCCAGCACGCAGCTCTACAAATATCTGTCAGTGAGGTCCCTCTTGATGGAGGCCAATGCAAGCAGGAGCAGAGTTTTCATTAAAGAAACTTTAGCCCAACTGATTGCAAAGGCTCAAATGGGGCAAGCTGTAGTGTTTTAAGCACCAGAGACAGGTCCCAAGAGGGTATAGAGGAGCTTGCAGGCTCACCACCTGATCCCTGAAGGGAGTAGTGGGAACCTTGGGCACATAGCCGGGCCAGGCCCTCAGGATTACATGGGAGTCAGCAGGCCCAAACTCTAGGCACGAATCGTCGACCGAAAAACGCGTGCAGGTCCCCTACCCTCTTGATGGAGGCCAATGCAAGCAGGAGCAGAGTTTTCATTAAAGAAACTTTAGCCCAACTGATTGCAAAGGCTCAAATGGGGCAAGCTGTAGTGTTTTAAGCACCAGAGACAGGTCCCAAGAGGGTATAGAGGAGGGCCGGGGAGGATTTAACCTTCTAGCCCCCCTAAGGAACCTGATGACCAGATCATGCTTCCCTACCGACTTCTCTTCCACGGGGTCATAGTTAGCAGCAATCGCACTGACAGAGTTTAAGGCTGGAGTGAGACAGCCTTCGCTCCAACCCTTGCTGCAATAGGAAAGCACGACCCCGATCGAGCATCTCCGGGGGGCTTCACAACGAGAAGA
>NW_015557063.1:210968-211337 GCF_001515605.1 Sinocyclocheilus anshuiensis | reverse complement strand
TCGTGGTTAGCAGCGATTGCAGCGACATAAACTTTGAGGTTGGAGGGAGACAGCCTTCGCTCTAACCCTTGCTGCAAAAAGGAAAGCACGACCCTGATCAGGCATCTCCGGGGGTCTGCTCTGTGAGAAGAACACCACTCGACGAACAGGTTCCACTTCAAAGCGTAAGCGTGTCTCGTAGACGGTGCTCTCATCGAAGTGATGGTGTCAACTAACTCTTGGGGTAGGTCACCTAGAACCTCCGCGTCCCGTCAGGGACCAGACATGAAGTTTCCAGAGGTCTGGATGCGGGTGCCTCAGGGTGCCCCGTCTCTGAGTCAGTAGATCCTTCCTCAGAGGAATCGGCCAAGGAGGGGCTGTCGCGAGGAG